>NC_069387.1:55448000-55748000 GCF_027475565.1 Acinonyx jubatus
CCACCTTAAGCTGTCTTCTTATCCACCACTTATTCTAAGTGATTAAAATAAATAGAAATTTCAATAAACATTATTTAAAAATTTTTTTAGTGTTTATTTTTGAGAGAGAGACATAGTGTGAGTGGTGGAATGACAGAGAGAGACGGAGACAGAATCCAAAGCAGGTTCCAGGCTCTGAGCTGTCAGCACAGAGCCCAACGTGGTGCTCGAACTCACGAACTGAGATCATGAGCTGAGTTGAAGTTGGATGCTTAACTGACAGCCACCCAGGCACACCAAAATAAAGAGAAATTTTAAATTATGAATCATTTCAAACAAAATATAAGACACCTATTACCATGAAATATAATAATAATCAACATTTTTGACATACTTGCTTAGACTATTTTTAAAATTTTCTTTTAAGAAATAGGTGTTTTAAAAACAGCCTAACCCTGGAGTGCTGGGGTGGCTCAGTTGGTTAAGTGTCTGACTACAGCTCAGGTCATGGTCTCATAGTTCGGGAGTTGGAGCCCCACATCAGGCTCTGTGCTGACAGCTCAGAGCCTGGAGCTTGCTTCAGCTTCTGTGTCTCACTTTCTCTCTGCCCTTTCCCCTCTTGTGCTCTGTCTCTGTCTCTCTCTCTCAAAAATAAATAGACATTAAAAAAAAAAAAAAAACAGCTTAACCCTGATTCTATCCCTTCCTTTTCAGAAATAAACATGATTCTGAAGTTTGTATGCATTGTTTCATGCCCATTTTTGTGATATTATTACACATGAAGATACTATAAATAATACATCATTATTTAGTATTAGTTTAGTATTGGGGTTTAAAAACATAAACATGGATATAGATATAGGTAGATACAGATAAACTTACTGTATATAAATTTTGCAAATTGGTTTTTTACTCAATATTGTTTTTAGATTTGTCCATAATAATGCAAGTAAATCCAGTTTATTCATGTTAATGGCTGAATGTTTTATTGACAATTAAACCATTTATTTATCCATTTGGCATTATTTCCCAAGAGATGAATAATTAACCTATTTCCATTTTTTTCAAAATTGCAAATAGTAACAACACAGACATCCTTCTATATGGTTAAACTTGGCTTCTTCAGTTAAGTTTCTTTCTGTCCTAAGAAACAGAAATTTGGGGGGCCTTACCCACCATCCCCTCATGTTCATACGCTCATATGATGTAGCGTATTCCTACAGCTTTGCACACACCAGAGGTTTCCTCTTCCAAGCTTCTGCATCTCTCTGCCTGGGGGCTTTTTTTGGTCCCTAGAGAAGCTCTGCAGTGCCATAAACTGGCTAATAGTGCCGAGAAATTTACATGCCCAGGAGTAACTTTCAATAAACATGAAATGGGAATTGGTAGAAAATACCTGGTAGGACATTTCTGAGATGTGTTCTAACAATTCTCTCAGAGGACTCCCACCCAGCAGGATGCTCCTCTCAGGGACCTTGAGACTCCTTTGTCTGCTAGTAAAGGCGACCCAAGCATTGTTGAGAAGATCAAGATGACTGTTCTTGGTAGGCCAGGGTTAAGAGGAGCAGATGCTGCTCTAGAACTCCATTCCTGATTTCAAAGAGATGACAGCAGTCTGTAACTGGAGGCCAAGTGGTGGCACTGAACTGTTAGAGGCAAGCAGGCATAATTACTATAACAGGCAGTGAAGCTAAAGAGGCAACTAAGATGTTTAGACCCTCTGGGATTTGTTGGCAATGGCTAACACGTTGTTCCCAGGGGCAAGATAGATGGCCACACACGATGAGAGGATAGCTTAATTTATATAAGCTAAAAAATAAAAAAAAATAAAATAAAAAGATGATGGGTAGAAAGTTAATGTCAGTCACTATAATGGGAAATTATGATCTTTCATATAGCATCTAACCTGATACTGATACCATGGGACCCAAAATGTCATCATGGTGTTGCTGATAGAATAGGGCTGATACAGAAACTAGGTGATAAATGGAATCCTGGCCCAAGTCCACTTCATGTTGGTCCACTGGGTCCATGGACACATGCTGTGATCATTTTCTTAGTCACCAAGTGCATTATAGGGACATAAGATTATATATATATCAGAACCCTCACATAATTCCCTCACTAATCTTTCTCCACTGCTATTAGTCAAGATGATAAACTAGAAAATAAATTAGAAGTAATATCACATCCTGTGTGTAATAGCAGAGCTTAATACAATCCTAAAAAAACATAAATGATGTAGGGGGTGATTTCCACAATTTCCTCATTTTCTTCATCAGTATGGCTCCTGCAAAAACCCAATGAATCACTGTAGATTAAAATATACTGCCATGAACTTAATGAAGAATAGCCACAATCATAGCTGCTGTGCCAGAGATGGTATCCCTACTAGTGGATCAGTCCAGGCTCTGAAACTTTGTATAACACTAGTGATCTGGTAAATTGGTCATTTTTAAAGCCCATCAAAAAGGAGGATCAAAAGTAGTTTTCTTTCTTCTGGGAAAGACAACAATACATATTCATAATCTTGACTAAGCATTACATTAACTATGTTGCTCATTCACAATGTAGTCCTAAGGGACCTTAGTCATCTTGACATTACATAGAATATCACACTGGTCCACTGCATTGATGACATGATGCTAATCGAACCTGTTTTCAATTTCCAGAGAAGAACCTGAGACAGAGTTTCAAGTACTATTAGTTCCTTTGGGGAGTGTTCCTAGAAAGATCATAGTAGAAATGAGAAATGAGACAGAAGAGGAAAAGCAAACAATAAGCATTGTGGGTAGAGTTTAATCTCTTTGGGAGATATTGCATTATAGCATCTCAGAATTATCTCACCCAATGAATGAAAGTGCTGGGGGCTTATAAATAAACTCCCATCAGTCACCAGTCTGGGTTCAAATCCTAAACGTATTTTATCACGGACTGTTGCTGTCTCTGCCTGATATTATGTCTTTGTGGATCTGGCAACGCCCAACTCATTATGGACAGCTACAGTTGCATACAGTTGGTATCAGTATCTACTGGGGCCCAGTAATTTACCAGGAAAAGCTTTACAAAGAGTGACTAGTTCTGTGCACTAAGGCTTTCTTATTGAGGCTTACTGGAAACTGAACAAAGCATCCTTATCTATCACAGATATGTCTAACATCTTAGGATGTCCTGGCATTATGGCCTGAGTGCCAAGGCAGTTTATACCATAGTTTGCACCTGCTGCAAAGTATTGTCCTGGGCTCTCCTCAAAACTAGGAGCCTTTTGAGTCAACTAAAAACTTGGTGAGAGCAGTATTCTCAAGTATAAGATTTACTGTCTCCAAAATTCAAATAGGCTTACTAAGTATTATGCTTTTTTTTTCTTTCTTTCCTTTTTTAGTGGTCAGAGATAAAAATACAATGCCTAGTATTTAATTGTAGAAAGTGTGCCCTAACATGCTTAAGACCACTGGCTCCCTAAAAGTAGTACTGCAAAACAAGCCCCTAAATCTTTGTAGAGCTTATCTTTTGCCCCCTGGAATATGTGTCTTTGTAGGACATCCAAAGAACTGGCCACTTCTTGGTTACCAGGTATAGCAGACAGAGTTGGTATACTACACATATCTTTTTAGGTTACTGTTGACTCTTGTTGCATATACCCTTTGAATTCCAACTGTCATAATCTGCATGTTTTTGGCTATCTCATTTATCTGTAGTGGCTGCTTTACCCACATGCATGGCAAATCAGAAATGTCAGTGAATTATTACCCCCACCCCAGGGCTACTCAATCAATGAGCAGCATTGAGATATAGCAAGGAGGCACTCAGCAAAATTTAAGAAGGTGCTCACTATCAGGTACCTACCCTGTATGATCCTGAGAGCTACTGCCTCTTTAGGTATAAAATGTACACCAGATTTCAAAGACTTGGCACAAAAAAGAGTGTAAAATATCTTATTATTTATATATTGATTACATTTTGAAATAATGGTATCTTGGATATATTAAGTTAAATAAAATATTAAATTTAATTTCACCCATTTCTTTTATATTTTAATATATGTGTCATAATGTTTAAGAGTATATATATATGACTTGTACTCCAATGTTTATAGCAGTGCCATCAACAATAGCCAAAGTATGGAAAGAGTCCAAATATCCATCAACTGATGAATGGATTAAAAAAATGTGGTTTATATATACAATGGAATACTACTTGGCAATGAGAAAGAATGAAATCTTGTCATTTGCAACAATGTGGATGGAGCTGGAGGGCATTATACTAAGTGAAATAAGTCAGAGAAAGACAGATATCATATGTTTTCACTCATATGTGGATCTTGAGAAACGTAACAGAAGTCCATGGGGGAAGGAAGGAAAAAATAGTTTCAAACAGAGAGGGAGGGAGGAAAACCACAAGAGACTCTTAAATACAGAGAACAAACTGAGGGTTGATGGGGGTGGGGGTTGGAGGGTAGGGAAAGTGGGTGATGGGCATTGAGGAAGGCACTTGTTCGAATGAGCACTTGTTGTATGTAAGTGATGAATCATGGGAATCTACTCCTGAAGCCAAGAGCACATTGTATTCACTGTATGTTAGCTAACTTGACAATAAATTATATTAAAAAAAATAAATGAAAGTGTTAATTTTAGTTCCATAAAAAGGAATGAATGAATAAATGGAATTGTACGATAAAAGAAAAAAAAGATTGTATATATGACTCACACTTGTGGTCCAATAGTATTTCTGTTGAACAGTACTCAGATCAGGTATTGTCAAACTATGGCCCATTGGCTAACTGCTTATTTTTGTTAAAAAAATATTGGAAAACAACCATAATCATTAATTTCTATATTGTCTATGACTGTTTTCAGGCAACAATCACAGAGTTGAGTAGTTGATGGAGATTCTATGGCTTGCAAAACCTATTTACTCTTAGATCTTAAAAGAAAATGTTTGCTGACCCCTGGTTTATGCCATTTAAAATTATTAATTTTATTTTTTTAATTTACATCCAAATTAGTTAGCATATAGTGCAACAATGATTTCAGGAGTAGATTCCTTAATGCCCCTTACCCACTTAGCCTATCCCCCCCCTCCCTCAACCCCTCCAGTAACCCTCTATTTGTTCTCCATATTTAAGAGTCTCTGATATTTTGTCCCCCTCCCTGTTTTTATATTATATAACATTTAAAATTAATATTATTATGAATAAAATAATTTTAAATCTGCACTTTTGCTATTTGTTTTGTTGTTGTTGTTGTTCCATATGATCTGTGTTCCTTTTCTTTCCTTCTCCTTACTTGCTCAGTTGAGTATAGTTTCAGTATTCCATTCTATCTCCACTATTGTCATATTGACAATGGCTCTGCTTTCCTCCCACCACAGTAGCTGTTCTTTGGTTGTTCTTTAACTTGCCACAATCTATCTTCAACTACTCTTATGCCACTATAAGTTAAGAACCCTAAAACAGTGAAGGTTTATTTCCTCTTTTTGATATTCTGTACTGTTGTCATACATTTTACTTCTCTATATATTATAAACCCCATAATAAATTGCTATTTTTTTGTGCTTTAATGATTATCTTTTAAGGAATATAGAAAAAAGTATTGTATATAACTTTATATTAACCATTTTCAGTGATTTTTATTGCTATGTGTAATTTTGAGTTTCCAATGACTATTATTCTTCAGGCTCAGTGCAAGTCTGATAGCAATGAATTCTATCAGATTTTGTTTGCCTAAAAAAAGTGTTTTACCTTCATTTTAATTAAGATAGTTTGTTGGAGATAGAATTTTGATTTGAAAGATTTTTACTTCCTTTCACTCCTTTAAAGGCATCATTGGATCATCCCTCAGCTTGCCTTGTTTCTGACATGAAGTCACTGGTATTTCTTATCTTTAATATCCGACATTTTACTATGTTTTTTTCTCTGAATGCTTTTAAGACTTTTTTTAAGTTGTACCTTAGGTGGTTTTTTGGGAAGGGTTATCCTGCTTGGTGTTTTCTGAGCTTCTTAGATATGCCTCTGCCCCTTTTCTCAACTCCAATTGCACATATGTTAAATCAACAATTACTGACCTATAGGGTAAATATCTACTTTTCTTTATTCTTACAGCAGTTTCTGAATTTTAATATATACACTTGAACTAGAAAGTCTGAGGTTAATCAATAGCTTTATCCTCCTCCCAATCAATACAAGAATCTTAGGATGCTTTAGCTCCATCACAGCCATAATGTATAATAATCCCATTTTTGGAATCTTAGACTACATTATCCACCAGGAATTTAGCTCTAAGTGACATCAGCAAGATGGCCAAATAAAATGTACCTCACTCATATCTCTTTCTCAACAATAGTCTCTTAAATAAATGGTATTAGGAAAAGTGAATAATCACATACAGAAAAATGAAATTGGACCCCTCTCTTACATCACTTATATAAAAATTAACTTGAAATCGATTAATGACTTAAACATTAGACTTGAAACAAAAAAAACCTCTTAGAACTTAGAAGAAAACAGAGGGAAAGTTCCTTGGCATTAGTCTTGGCAATGATTTTTGGATATGACACAAAAATCACAAGAAACAAAAGCAAAAATAAAGCTACATCAAACTGAAGGGCTTTTTAACAGCAAAAGAAACAATGAACAATACAGCATCCATTCTTGATAAAAAAAATACCTCAACAAAGTAGGGATAGATAGAACATACATTGACATTATAAAGGCCATATATAAAAGATCCATAGCCCATAGCTAATATCATCATCAATGGGGAAAAGTTGAGCACTTTTCCTCTATGACCAGGAACAACACAGAGATGTCCATTCTCATCATTGTTATTTAGCATAGTATTGGAAAACTTAGCCTCAGTAATCAGGCAACAAAGATAAATAAGAGGCATACAAATTGGCAAGGAAGAAGTCAAACTTTCACTATTTGCAGACAACATAATACTCTATGTAGAAAACCTGAAAGACTACACCAAAAAATTACTAGAACTCATACATGAATTCAACAAAGTCACGGTTATAAAATCAACATACAGAATTCTGTTGCATTTCTATATATCAATAATGAAGCAGCCAAAAGAGAAATCAAGGAACCTATCCCATTTACAATTACAGCAAAACCCATAAGATACCTAGGAATAAATCTAACCAAAAAAGGAAAGCATCTGTACTCTGAAATCTATAGAACACTTATGACAAAAATTTAAGAAGATACAGAGAAATGGAACAACAATCCATGCTCATGGCTTGGAAGAATAAACATTGATAAAATGTCTATACTGCCCAAAGAAAATTATACATTTAATGCAATCCCTATCAAAATACCAGCATTTTCCACAGAACTATAACAAACAATCCTAAAAATTGTATGGAATCACAAAAGACCCTGGATATCCAAAGCACTCCTGAAAAATGAAAGCAAACCTGGAGGCATCACAATTCCAGACTTCAAACTATATTACAAAGCTGTAGATAGACATCAAGACAGTATGGTACTGGCACAAAAACAGACACATAGATCAGTGGAACAGAATAGAAAGCAAGAATTGGACCAATAACTCTATGGTCAACAAGTCTTTGACAGAGCAGGAAAGAATACCCAATGGAAGAAAGTGTATTCAACAAATGGTGTTAGGAAACTGGACAGCAACATGCAGAAGAATGAAACTGGACCACTTTCTTGCATCATACACAAAAATAACTTCAAAATGGAAGAAAGACCTAAAAGTGAGACAGGAAACCATCAAATTTCTAAAGGAGAACATAGACAACAACCTCTTTGACCTCAGCTGCAGCAATTTCTTACTAGACACATTACTGGAGGCAAGGGAAACAAAAGCAAAAATGAACTATTAGGACTTCATCAAAATAAAAAGTTTATACACAGAGAAGGAAATAGTTAACAAAACTAAAAGGAAACCTATGGAATAAACTTGTAAATGACATATCTGATAAAGGGTTAGTATCCAAAATCTATAAAGAACTTATCAAACTCAACACCCAAAAAACAAATAATCCAGTTAAGAAATGAGCAGAAGATGTGAACAGGCACTTTTCCAAAGAAGACATTCAGATGACTAACAGACACATGAAAAGATGCTTAACATCACTCATAATCAGGGAAATATAAATCAAAACCACAATGAGATACCTCACCTGTCAGAATGGCTAAAATTAACAACACAAGAAATAACAAGTGTTGGCGAAGATGCAGAGAAAGAGGAACCTTCTTGCACTGTTGGTGGGAATGAAAACTGGCGCAACCACTCTGGAAAACAGTATTGTTTCCTCAAAAAGTTAAAAATAGAACTACTCAGGGGCGCCTGGGTGGCGCAGTCGGTTAAGCGTCCGACTTCAGCCAGGTCACGATCTCGCGGTCCGTGAGTTCGAGCCCCGCGTCGGGCTCTGGGCTAATGGCTCAGAGCCTGGAGCCTGTTTCCGATTCTGTGTCTCCTTCTCTCTCTGCCCCTCCCCCGTTCATGCTCTGTCTCTCTCTGTCCCCAAAAAAATAAATAAACGTTGAAAAAAAAATTAAAAAAAAATAGAACTACTCTACAATCCATTGCACATTGCACTACTTGGTATTTACCCAAAGGATACAGAAATACAGATTCAAAGGGGTACATGTACCCTAATATTTATAGTAGCATTATCACCAATAGCCAAACTATAGAAAGAGCCCAAATGTACATTGACTGATGAATGGATAAAGAAGTTGTGGTATATGTATGTGTATGTGTGTGTGTGTGTGTGTGTGTGTGTGTGTATGTCATTAAAAGGAATGAAATCTTGCCATTTACAATGATGTGGATGGAGCTAGAGTGTATTATGCTAAGCAAAAGAAGTCAGTCAGAGAGACAAATACCATATGATTTCACTCATATGTGAAATTTAAGAAACAAAGTGGGTGAACATATGGGAAGGAGAAAAAAAAAGAGAGGAAACAAACCATAAGAGACTCTTTATAGTAGAGAACAAACTGAAGGTTGATGGAGGGAGGGGGCGATGGGCTAAATGCTTGATGGGTATTAAGGAGGGTACTTGTGTTGAGCATTGGGTGTTATATGTAAGTGATAAGTCATTAAATTCGACTTCTGAAAACAATATTACCCTATATGTTGACACACTAGAATTTGAATAAAATTTTGAAGGAAAAAAGGAATCAATCACAAAGGGGAGATTTAATTGATCATGTTGATCAGGGTTTAGGCTCTCTGTGTTGTATGCCTCACCACCTTAAATCAAAAGAAAAGAAAAAAGAAACAATCAGCAAAAGAAAAGACAGCCTTTGGAATGGGAGAAAATATTTGCAAACCCTGTATCTGATAAGGTTTATTATCCAAAATACATAAGAAACTCAAATAACTCAGTAGCAAAAAAAATCAATTAAAAATGGCCAAAGAACCCGAATAGACATTTTTCTCACAAAAAGACATACAAGTGGCCAATAGATACATAATAAGATGGTCAACATCACATAAAAAGATGGTCAACATCACTAATCATCAGAGAAATGCAAATCAGTACTGTAATGAGGTATCACCCCATATCTGTTAGAATGGTTATTATGAAAAATGACAAGAGATAAGAAATACTGATGAGAATGTGTAGTAAAGGGAACTCTTACCAAAATGATGCAGATGTTAGAGTTGGAAGTGAGGGCACACCTGGAGCCAATATTGGAAAGAAGGGAGAAGGAAGAGGTCAAGGGAGTATGGGCAGAGCATTGGCAGTGTCTTGGACAGAAGGGAATGTTTGTTGTACTTCTTTTCTTTAGTCATCATGATTGCTGAATCTGAACTTTATATGGCATTTAGGGAAAGTCTCCATTATTTTTTTTTCTTTTTCAAGTGTCCTGCTACCATTTTCTTTAATCTGTCTCAGTATTTCTATTAGGTACCTTTTATTTTACATTAATTTATTCTTCATCTCTCTTAACATTTTGCAATTTCCACCTTTTATATATCTGTGCATATTTTGCATAAGATCTTCAGGTTTGTTTTTGATTTTAGTAATTTTTTGATGTGGCCAATCTACTTTGTAATATGCCCATTAAGTTTTTAATTTCAGTAACTATATATTCTTTCTTTTTAAAAAAAATTTAAATGTTTATCTGAGAGAGAGAGAGAGAGAGAGAGAGAGCACAAGTGGGGGCAGAGAACAAGGGAGACACAGAATCTGAAGCAGGCTCCATGCTCTGAGCTGTCAGCACAGAGCCCGATGTAGGGCTTGAACCCACAAACTGTGAGATCATGACCTAAGCCAAAGTCAGACACTTAACTCCTGAGCCGCCCAGGTTCCCCAATTATTTCTTGACGTTAGTGGTTCTTTTGCCTTTTTGATAGTGTCATTCTTGCCTTACGGTTTCTATTCTTTTTGTTTTCATGTTAAGCATATTAATTTTTATACATTTTTTTCAGATTTTTTTGGAATCTCAAACTTGGCGATTATGTGTATTTAATCTTTCTAATAAGGGACTGTTTCTTTGTGTTTAAAAAACAACTTCTATTGTAAAGTCATCAGCATCAGGCATTGTGTGTGTATATGTGTGTCTGTGTGTGTGTGTGTGTGTGAGAGAGAGAGAGAGAGAGAGAGAGAGAGAGAGAGAGAGAGACCTAAATGGGCTTTAGTCGTGGAAGTATTTCTCCAAAAGAGTTTTGAATTTGCATTTGCTTATGCAAGGTGCCTGGCATCAGTTTTTTTTCCTGCATATTTCTTGGTTTCATAATTCTTGCATCCCTTGCCAAAATGTGCAAATAAAACCCAATTTGCTCATCGCTCATGGTATCAATTTTCTATGGTGGTATAATTTTTTAGTTCTTGACCCATATCTTCAGGTAGAAGCAAGGTTCCCTGTCATTTTCCTGGCCCAATATGGTGTGTGTGTGTGTGTGTGTGTGTGTGTGTGTGTGTGTGTGTGTTTCCAGTATCTCTTTTCACTGAGGAAGAAGCTATTGATGGCTCTAAGTTATTGGGGTCTCATTTCTACTTTCCTACTCAAATATGCTCAAAGCTTCATTTCTTGTTTTCTAAGTTTCTAAAATTGTTTTTTATTTTGAGAGAGAGAGAGTGCGAGCAGGGGAAGGGCAAAGAGAGAGAGGGACAAGTATCTGAAGCAACCTCTGTTCTGACAGCAGAGGGCCTGACGCAGGGCTTGAACTGATGAACTGTGAGATCATGACCTGAGCCAAAGTTGGAAACTTAACCAACTGAGCCACCCAGGTACCACAAAACTTCATTTCTTTTTGTGCTATTATATTTTGAATGCAAGCTTATAGCTACTAGAACTAATTTCCAGATCACTACAATATCTTCTAAGACACGTGGGTGCTGGATTTCAGGTCCATTTTTACTTCAGCATCTGAGTATTTGTCTTTCTTTACTGTGAGTACATCATTGTATTTTCTTCCTTTAATGCCACAAGAAAATTCATTTATTTTTTTAGGTTAATAATATAGAATGCAGTGAAGTTCCCAAATATCATGGGAAGATTAAGAAGTACTCTGGAATAACTTAGTTCATCATGCAGCTAGGATGGGCTCATTTTGACAGGAAATGGCAACTGGCAATCCAAAGTATTTTGTCTCAAAGAATGGGAGTGCTGTTTTGTTGTGTTACTAATCGAAAACTATCCCTAGGCTTAGGTAAGGAGGTATGTGAAAACTTTACTATTATCTTTTACCTAATCTTCTTGGACTGAGTCTTGGTCTCTTTATGTTTTCATGATGTTAAGCAAACATGCACATATATCACACATGGTACTCTTTACTCCCAATAATATATATAAATATTTATTTGATTTGACTTTCCAAAAATTTGAGTATAGCTACTTGGAAATATCAGGAGGTCTGTTTTCCTGTATAAAACTTGGTACTGGTATCTATAAGTAGTTGGTTTATTGGATCCAAATTAATACGGGCATATGCCTTTAAAGGAATATACAATATTGTCCCAGAGTCTTTTGTTTTCCTCACTAAATGTGATATTGGTTATATTAGTAGGAAATACTATCTCAATCCTGAGTGTTCAAATTTAAACACTGAGAAGAATACTGACTTTTGTTGAATGCTTACATGAGTGTTCCAGGCTAACATTTATTATCTCATTTTATCCTTATCTCAACTATGCATTTAAGTATTATTGCTAATTTTATAAGATGAGGAAGCTGAGGTTTAGATAAGTTCATAAATTTATCTAAAGTGACATAACTAATAATGATTGTGTATGACTCTAACCCATTTGTTCTTTGCACTATGACACTGACTGTGAAGCAAGCAATTTTTAAAAAGTTGTAAAGACAAACTATCAATCAGGTTGAATTTGCAGTTCAAAAATTACTTTTTTCAAATCAGAACATGTTTTGATATAGGGAATGAGAAGCTTACAACTATTGGAAGTGCTAGAAGAGCAAGCTCTGGGTCAGAACCCCAAGAACAACTCCCAGAGGAATAACCTAGAACTGGCCCAGCAGGAGAAGCACAATTTAGAAAGATAAGAAACCAGAAAGCCACCTCTTATAAGCTCCCGGACCACACTTTTTAGGTGTGATTCACTTTAGGGCACTGCATCCACACTTGTTGACTTCGGTAGATCTTTCCTCAACAAACAATTACTATCCTTCACCTTGACATTTGACACACAGACATCTGCTAACACTACTACAGCAAACCTCAGTATTCCCAGGACTGTGCTTGCCCACAGTTAATAGAATGGTAAAATAGTGGCCTTTGCCTCACTTACACTTTCCAAATCTTTCACAGATATCTGCTGGCACAGACCTAAAGCACTTCTGGAACGGTAGCTGCAAGGGAGTCTAGGAAATGTGCTTTTTAACTTTGTGGCCTCTTCAGCAGAAAATGACACACTAGAAGAAGGATGGACTAAATATTGAGTACCTATTCACTGTATTCCCTTTTCTGGGAAAATCATGGAAAGATTCATGAGGATATTCCTTCAGAGATCTGGATCTAGAGACATTGGGAAAGTGAATCCACCTATGACAACAAGGAAAATATCCTAGGAAAGAGATTGAAAAAAATTATCTTCCTAAGAAATACATCATAGAGAATTTCACTGGAGTGCCTGTGTGATGTATCTACCCAGAACTATACCAGAAATACACATTTCAAACTACATTTTTCTCCGTGATTTGTGATCCTTAAAATGTTTATTATTTTTATGAGTTGAAGTCAAATTTACTTGATAATAGTTTTTCTAATTAAAAATAAAATACACTAAGCCTCTTTAAATAAGTGGCAATATTATTGTTAATAATATGAGTTAGTCTATGTATAATACCTGACAGAGAAAATACAAAAATTTTGTAAGACTCATAGTCAAAAAATGATTTTATTCCCACTGTTTAACTTACAATAGCATTCTCCCATATATTATGTTACCAAAATTTTATTCTCTTCAGGATTTCTACATTATTTCTCTATATCCCATATTATTAGCCTAAGGAAATAAATGCATGTTCCTATAGGAGCAACTGAATTCTTTGCAGATATTTTCATGAGATCAAACCAAAATGGGAGGTAGGTTGTGAAGTTGTGTTAAGCCTGCTGCCTGATTCTCATTAGACTCATTCTACATTCTTTTAAGTCCTAGGCACATGTTCTTTAGTTATTTTCATGACTGCTGTAATGGAATTACCATTTCAAGTTTGTAGGATTTGCAGGAGAAACATGATAGGAATAGCAGGAAGGAATGGTTCACTCATAAACAATCTACCAAAATTTTGAATTGATTAGGTTTGAGTGGCTAAAAGAAGAGAGTGGGGAAATGTAGTCTTAGTTTTCTTTTCCTCCGGTTTCCTGTTGCATTATGTGGCTTCTTGAATGTTGCGTAATATAAATCATCTTATAAGCAGAAGACGAGTTTTAGCTTGCAAACTCAGCAGATTTACTTAATTTCATTTTTCCAGTTGGATATCTGCACCAATTCAGGCCAAGAGAGTATCTCATGTCACCTAATGCAACAAATAGGTCCTGGAGCATTTGCGGCAATATCCACAATGTTGGCAGACTAATGTTTCCTTTCCTCTGCCAAGCACCATCAACATTATTTTTGGGTGGATCTGAATCTGAACAGTCCAGAGTTTCCATTACATAGTCCTAATTGTTAAAAAGGGGACCTGCTATAATTCTTGAAAACTAGTCTGTTTAGTTGTAGTCGTTACCATAACATCAGATTGAAATATTGCTTCTCTCTGTTGGTTTGGCCACAGCATAGCAGCCAGCCTAGTAGCGTCAAGGCATTAGGAAGGCAAAGCAACCCACAGTCAACAGTATGAATGGAACAATTCACACTGTTGTACATAGATATAGAGGTTAAACCCAAACACATGAAAAAGTGATGCTGGAAGCACTTGGGAACAGCTGGGCCAGATGAATAACTCAATTGGATGCCATGAGGAACAAATTAAACAACTGACTGGAGACCGGGCTGCTCCTGTGACAGACACTTTAATCAGGAAGTCAAAAGCTGATTGACAAGATGAAAAGCTGGGTGACATGAAAAATGGAAACAGAAGGAACAACACAAGAAAAGGGCACCCTGGGTCAGCATGCTGACAAAAATAATCAAGTACGACAGGCCATAATCCAATCTTCGAATGTTTGGCATGGTGCTAGTTATGAGAATCTGCAGCCAAGAGGAAAGAAAACTATTATTAAGCAAAGAAATTATCTGGCTTTCTAGAACTCACTATTACATGTTCACTAGAGGATTTTCTTTTTCCTTTTTTTTGAACCAGTGTAATAGCTTTTGTTGAGTGTCAAAAGATCAATTAAAAGTGCTAATATATCTGGATATAAGGCCCGAAAAGACAATGTATAACAGTGTTTTAAATTCATACTTAAATAGGTAATATACACATCAATTGCCTCAAATCACAAAGTATAGGACTTTCTCATGCTCTTCTATTCAAGACATAGAGGAAGAAGAGGTAGCAATTATTCAGAGGAGGTTTTTGTGGCCCACTTAATAACTCTTATACTGGGTTCTTACTGCTGAATTACCGTTGGAATCTGAAGCCCAGCTTCATGCCAGATAAGACATTTATCTGTGCTGCTTGAATTATTTCTGCTATGTCTCAGAATACCACCAAAGATACATTTGGAGATAAACTATCTGAAGATCGGGATAAGGATGGATTTTTTAAAAAAGACAGACAATATAAGAGTTTGTCATTCCTGGGATAAATATGTGCATTCAGGTTATGTGGCTTCGGCTCATGTAGTACTTTTATTTCAATAGCATGTAGTTGAGCGGAAGAAGGCCCAGAAGTATAAGCATGTTTGTGGAGTGCAGACAGTATAACATCCTGCCTTTTCAATAAACCCATCGGCCCTTTGGAAAAGCAGAAAATTTGCAGCAACAGTTAAAGACCAGTCGACACTGTCTCCTTTGTATTCCAACTCAAGAGAAAAGGAGATATTTTAATTCATTGTCTTAGTCCACTGGTTTTCAAGCTGTGTTTCAAATCTCTGCGGGTTTTTGAAAGAAAAGTATGGTCATGAAGGACATGTTTCATTTGTATCTACTCCATTACCTTGAGGCCCCACAGGCTTAGGAGTTCTGGGGCATAAAAAACACAGTGGAAAGGTTTTTTGGACTCAAAACTTTGTAAAAGAAGAAAAATATCACTTTGATGGTGCTACTCTTAGGTGAAGTCACTGTTATTTGACTACATTCAGCTCAAACTGGGGGACCAAGCTGGCATACTTCACATGGATAATGTAACTTATAGAAAGTCAAACCTAATGTCTTATATATGGAATTCTAGATGTGTCAGGGTCATCGTTGATGACCTTCCATTTTATAGACTATTCTTGAGTGTGTCATTGCAAATCTTAAAACTTGAATCATACTTCTGCCATGTAGGTAAATTCACTTGAGTCACAGATCTCTAAGAGCCTAAGCGACTTCTTCCCACTGCCTTTATGGGCATGTGTCTAAGCTGTCAAATAAATACCTGAGAAGGCCTTTAATTTTGCTATGACCTCAGGGCTGACCTTTGAGGGTTACTAATGTAAAGGTATCTTAAAGGATAACACAAAAATTTTAGTTAAGTCCTCAAAGCTTAAAGTCACACAACATCAAGCATGGCAGGGAAAAGTGTATCTAGTGAATTTCTATTCTGGTTCACGTCGATCTTTTTTGAAGGTCTTACTTATGCTCCACCAATCTTCCAAAAAAGGGAGCTGCATATATTAATCTAAAATAACCTGGGCTGACTTTGCTTCCTATACCTGTTTTTGCTTCCATCATGCTCCCACCTGCCTCTAAACTCCTAACTCTGTGATCTCAGTGTTCCCCTACCTGCAGATGTCAGAACCCGGGCATTATATGTGCTTTCCCCAGACGTTGTATTTTCCCCAGGTCTTTGGCTTCATTGTTTGTTCCCTGACTCAACTCTTGTCATCTCCGCACTCCAGGTCTTTCCTGATCCTGATCTTGTGGAACTAAATCGCTGCCCCCAGCTACTCGGTCTTTCCTGGCCTCATGGAGGGTTGGGGGCAGGTGGAGAAATGTGGAAGACTTAGATAATCGCTCATGTCAATACTTATTATTATTATTCTTAAGCATTTTCATCAAAGACCCATGATAAAATAGGATACAATGTTTAAAATAGACTCAGTGCTAAAAATGTGAAGCATTCAGAGAAGATAAAACTTGACATGTAATGTATTGTAAGATAGAGCATGTAAAAATAAGTTTAAGTATTTAATTTATTTGACCTAGCATAGATGATTTGGGTGATGTGAAATATTTGTTTAATGGTAATTGCAGTGAGATCTTTGGCTTTTCCCTTGCCATCAATCTTTGCAATTTACCAGCAACCAAGATTTATCAGTTATTCTTCTTATGAAATGTGTTTCATATTTAGCCTCCATTTTATTTCTAGTAACACTATTCTAAGACTCAGATTTTATATGGTATGTGAAAGAAAGGCTGGATCAGAGACGTAAAATACTAAAAAGACTATAGTACCTTCTACACTATGAATTTTAAAATAAAACAACACAAAAAATTTAAAAATATATGTGTACGGAAGTCTGACAAAGTTTTGGGGTTTTACTTGGTACCTATTTCATAGCCCTTTTTAAAATCGTCAGATATGAATATCACAATTTTCTAATTTTTGTTCAATGCCTTCATTTTTTAAGGTCTTAAACATATCTTTGGGGATTAATTGGATAATCCATTGCCGGATGGGGATTATAGTAATTTACCTCTTCACAAACTCTGAAGTTATATGTATAATGCAAAATATTATACAATATACTATAACACAAAAGTTATACATAGCTGAGATTTTAATTTTCTAACCCCTCATATTTTTGTAACTTCTAGGTTTACAAGTATCAACAGCTGACTGTTGTCTGTAAATCCACAGCAGGAAGAAAGGAAGAAAACTGTCATTCAGTAACTAGGAACAGTGCTAGGAACTTTAACTCATTGTCTCATTGATTCCTACAAATCTGATGAACAGATATTTTAAATAATCTAAATAATCTGCACAAGGTCACATAATAAGTAAATGGTAAAGCCAAAATTCAAAACTATATCTATTCATTTCTCCAGATCAGTCTAGAATATGACATAGAGAATAGCAGAGATAGGATATTTAAGGCTTGGCTATTGACAAGAATTAGGGAAGTGGGGAAAAAAGAATAAACATTGATTTGGGAAATCTTATGTTGAGTCTGATATCAGAGCCCAGCAGTAACAATGCCATGGAGTTGGAGCCAGAGTCAAGAAGTAGAGATCAGGGACTAAGGTCATGTTCATTCTCTTAATGAAAATTAAGTATTCACTCATTCAGTACATTTTAGTCTGGAGGATTTAGTTTTAATGGCCACAGATTCCTGCCATTCCAGAGTGCACATCCCTTTGCACTGTGACTGCCATTCTTCTGATTGAGAGATAGATCTGCTTCTTTACCTCCTTAAATCTGTACCAACCCTGTGAATCTCTAATCTATGGAATATGACAGAAGTGACATTGTACAAGTTCCAGATCCTGGCCCTCATGATGTCTTAAAGTTTCTACACTTGCCCTCCTGGAATGAGGTCCTGAGATTTCATTTAAGAGAACCAGCCTGGCCTACTGTAAGATTAGAGACCACACAAAAAAGAACGAAGATTTCCCAACCATAGTTAATACCAATCATCAGATATATCAGTGCAGACCATTTTGAACCTCCAGCTCAGATAAAACTCTAGTGTGAACAAACACATGAAACGAGCAGAGGAACATTCCAGCAACCCACAGAACTATATGGAAAGTAAGAAATCATTGTTTAAGCCACTAGGTTTTAGAGTGGTTACACAGGAAAAGTTAACTAAAACAGAAATTAATATGTAGAGGTGGGATGCTATCATATCAAAAATCTAAAACATGTAACATTGGCTTTGGTAAGGGAGAAGATTGGTGTGTAGGAATGCAGTGAGGAGATCATTAGTAGGTGCTAGCTTAATAAGGAAATGGCTAGTGGAGGGTGGAGACAGGACCATCCTTATTATATATATGGTGGATAAACAATTGGCAAAATGTTGCCTGCTATACTGGAAAGATAGGAAATTTTTCTAATGAACTCATGGATCTGGCTAGGAGATTTCCAGGCAAAATGTTGCAAGTACGAACTGGCTTTTTTTTTAGATAGCTGTGTATAATAAAATGCAGTAGAAAGAGATTTGAAAAGTACTGTTCAGTTTGGAAGTAGAATTTAGATAAAATATAGAAGACCCAGGATGTACTAGGTTGGAAGAGATTATCAGAGAATTAAAATGTGGGTGAAAAACTAATTCCAGGCTACCTCAGAATAATCTGAAGTGATGTCTCATAGACTTCTCACTTGAACAAAAGATCTTCTATGAATTTGAGCATATCACCTAAATTTGGCACATTTCTATAATTAGAGAAAAGGCTGCTTGTCTTGGTAGGAATAGTAAGCCTGGCTATGGTCTAACAGTAGATTTTAAGCTGATCCATAGAAATACCATGAAGAATTTTAAAGGAGCTGCATCAGGTTGGTAAAAGGGAAGGAGATGGTTTAAGCCTCTGGGCCATCATCTTCCTACAGGCACAGAGCAGACTGAAAGAGCTACTTAGATCAGGCATGGGCTATTTTTTATGGAAAGAAAAGAACTTCTCACAGGGTTGAGCAAACAGTTCAGGGTGTAGAGACAAAATGAAGTAGAGAATCACTCCAAAGTAGAGGAAATAGGCCCTAATCAGGGAATAATCCTTGTCCTTGGATATTTGCCTGTTTGGATCACACAGCTGCTGCAGACCAGTGACTGCTATGTGCTTTCTTTTTTTAAAAAAGGAGTATTAAGTGTGGCTATCTCTTCTTTGTTTCACCTTTGTATCATAGATATTTGGGTGGGAGAGGCAGTTTTTGTTCATGGGTCTCTGGAAAGCTGAGGGCTCCACAGAGAAATCCCATTTGTAGGTGGACCAGAAGTGAATAACAAGCTAGATAGTTTCAAGCCTGATACAATATCTGGGATAAAACTTTTGCAGGTACTTTTCCAAGCTTATTTTACATGTGGGAACTAGGGAGAAATTTGTGGCCAGAGAGCGGAAGGTGGCAAATTGTTTCACAGAAAAAAATGCCATGCATCCCAATATGCATGCCCCTTTTCTGGCCCTTTCATCCAGAGATAGGTTATATTTCTCTATTCCTTTCAATCTGGACTTTCCAGGTGACTTGCTTTGACCAATAGAAAGTGTCAGAAGTGGCAAGGTGTGAGCTCTAAAGCCTGTGCCTCAAAAGGGCCTGGAAGCTTCTATTTTTGCTCTGCTGAAACCCTGAGATCTCCACAGAAAGAAGCCAATCTAGTCAGCCTCCAGCACCAACTACCAGATGTCTCTGTGTGGCCATCCTGGACCTTCTAGCCCAGATGACAGCGTGAATAAGTGAGCTCAAGTGAAACCAGCTGAGATGCTGCCCATCATCCTACAGGATTGTGAAAATAATATTTTGTTTGCCTTCTTCAGCAATTAGATTTGGGGATAGTGTATTATTAAGTAGCAATAATTAACTGAAACCCATTATTATGAAGCAGAAACCATGGTGACTAAAGTAGATATGGTCTTCACCTCATGGGAGGTGGGCTGTATAGTGGAGAGAATAGCAGTAGATAAAGAAACAAAAATGCAATGACAAATGAGATCAGTGCTGTGAAGAGAAAGAACAAGGTGCTGTGAGGGGCTCAGGAATCCCACAGAGCCAGGTTGGACCCCCTAAAGGTGCTGTTGGAATTACTTGGCCATACTAGGGCAGAGGTCTCAGGAAGATTCACTGATGATGATCATCAGTAACCAAGGGGACCAAGCATGTGTGGTTGGTATTTGTAGTCTGGTGCCAGCGCCTAGGCCCAGCTACACGTTACTAAGAGAAAATAAATCTAAACCTTTTAGCACAGGGTCTAGCATATAATAAGCACTCGGTATTAGCTTTTATTATTACTGTGTTTTTATATTGTTGGAAGGCATGGAAATGTACAATTAAAAACCAGTTTAAGAACAGAAACACAACTCTATTTTTGGAAAAGGTTAGTAAAAATAATTACTATTAAATGCTTCTAAATCCAAAATAAGACTTTCAATGGGAGAAAAAGTAGAATATAGTAATACAATTCATTATGTGAAGCCCCCAAGGCCAGATAGGTGTCAGAATTTAAAAAGTTTAGGATTTTAATCATTTTTTTAAGTTTATTTATTTTTGAGAGAGACAGAGACAGCATGAGCGAGGAAGGGCAGAGAGAGGGAGAGAGAGAATCACAAGCAGGCTCCATGCTGTCAGCACAGAGCTCGATGTGGGACTCGATCTCATGAAACAATGAGATCATGACCTGAGCTGAAACCCAAAGTCCAACACTTAATGTGAGATCATGACCTGAGCTGAAACCAAGATTCTGATGCTTATCCAACTGAGCCTCCCAGGCACCCCCCAAAAGTTTAAGAATTTAGAAAGGTAATTTGGTATATGTACCATACTTTAAGCAACACCTCCAACAGTGTCTGTGATGTCACCCCATCATTAAAGTTCAGCGGCAAAATGTGTGAATAATCACAATAAATGAGACAAAAACTGGAAGTAGCTTTATGCCTGTTCAGTTATCAGATTTATAAAAAATTAAAAATGTGGATCTCCAGAAGATTCTGGACTTCAGAATTATGAATAGAATTGTGGACTTAGAGAAACATGGTGCACATGATTGGTCATTGACATCTTAATGAGCTCAATGGATCCCTGCTTGTCCAATGCAGCTGCAGAAATCTGTCTCAGCTTTACAAGTTGACAGAAATAAATCACACACTATATTTTCCATACTATGGTTCGTTTCACTGGCTCTGTGTTGGTACAGCTGGAGTGTAGCAGATTCAGGTCCTTGTGAACGCATGTGTAACCCTTGTTTCCCTGAACCATGCCAGCAGTTTGAACAAATACCCGTGAGTATGAAGGATAATAATTTTCTCTGAGTCTTCACCTATTATTGCATTGTTATTCCTGGATTTCTACCTTCTCCTTCCTCATCTCCATGTGCTCTCCCACCTTGGGGGTGCCGATGGCTCACAGTATACTTTGAAAATGTGTTATGTGATTGACTGCTGGCAAAGACCCTGCTGGTGCCATGCCTCCTGGGTGTCATCATTTCTGTATGTCACTAAGTCATTCCTTAAGTCACTGCTGTTTTCATTCCCAGCCATTTCTTCAGGTGCAGCCACTGCCACTGGTGCTGAGCAGGGTTCGAGGTAGAGTTGAGTTCCACTGTTCATCTCATTCCTTAGGTGTTTTAGTCTAAATAAAGTCTCTCTCTCTCTGTTTCTCTCTCTCTATCTCTCTATATATGTGTATGTACACATACACACACATTCACACAGCCATACTTCTCTTAGGTTGCCATGTTTTGAGTATACTCTCTTCTGTAGAAAATTGAATATATTCCCCAGGAATTGAGCCAGAGGATATTTACATGTCAACACCCACTATTATAGGGTCATCCCCTCATTCAATAAATATTTATTGAATGCCTAAAGGTGTCAGGCATTAGTCTAGGCAATGAGGGCCAGTGGACCAGATAGACCAAATTTCTGTCATGGACTTTACATTCTAGTCTCTGTCGATACTGTTTCTTCTGATGGACAGTCAGTTGGGTCACAGGCTGAGCCATATGACCAGAGGGCTTTTAGTTTATAGAAAGCTGACTTTTTGAAATGTGCCTTAACCCCAAAAGGCTGGGAAGAGACTTGGCCTTACCCTCTTTGCTCAAAGTAGTGATTTTGTGAGCTAAAGCCTGGTTGTTAGACCTAAATATTCTCTTTTATCCCAACAGGAGGCCTCATCACAAAAATCAGTTCTGTGGTCCTGCTCTGATATCCCAGAGTCTCTGTGTCTCCAAATAATTCTTGCCATTCAGAATATGAGTTCTGTTTAACAAAATGACAGGAAGAGAACTCAAGTATGGCCCAGTTGAGAAATAGCTGGTCTTTACCCTCTCTTCTCTTGGCCATTGTAATAGCCTTTGAGGTTGGTTTCCCATCTCCAGTGAGTCCTGCTGCCACCGCCACTTTCCTGCCTAACATTTTCAGGGGCTCTCTACTACCTAGAATGCCTACTCTTTAGCTTGGTATACCAGTGATCACAACCTTTCCCACCCCATGACAGGTATAGAAGATGAGTATATTTTCAGAGTGCATTTTGACAAATGGAAGAGACCATTCTTGGCTAGAGGTAATGGCCCCGGGATCTCTGACCACCCAGACTCTGCTGGCTGACCGAAGGAGGGTTTAAGAGACCAATATCTCTGCACATCTGTAACCCATCTACTTACCACACAAGGAGTAAAAAAAAACTGATATGCAATAGTCTTTACAATGAAGCACAAACCACATTTTGCTACCATCTTTTAAATTGCTCTATACCAACTGGTTCCAAAGAAATTTAAGTGACTTTTCTAATTCCATGTCCTTTCCCTTTCACCTTGAATGTCCTTTGCTAATTTGTTCTCTACATTCAATCCTCTTTGAGTCTTCCATGATTCTGCTATTCTCTCTTCCTGAAATGTCCTTCCAACTTTCTATGGAAGCTCCTGCTCATACATACTATAGGTACCATTTCAAATGTCACTGAGGACATTCCCATCTCCTCCAGGCAAGTTTAGGTTGTTCTCTCCTCCGACTGTCAGAGCACCAATATATGTATTGCCATACTAACTACATTATTGCCTGCATTCATTGGGAGCAGAGGCTGTGTTTTCTATAATGTTGTACCCTTCCCTGGGCTCACCATAGTCCCTGCTAGCTCATAGCTCAATATGCTTTTTGCTTAATGGATGAATGATTAAATCAATAAATGCTGAGCTGGAGAAATTGTTCATGCATTGGATTTGCATGAGACTTTGGATAAGATTTGGAATCTTATTGCTTCTTCTTATGCGTATGCTGAGATGACAACATTTGTCTTCTCTGAAATATAATACCTTAAAACTCAAAATATCAAGCTATTGGAGCTTTGTTGGTATTATGTCCATGGTCACCCTGCCATTAAACTTTGGCTGCCCTAGAAATGTATATTGAATCTATAAATTTAGATCTAGAAATCTTATCAACAGAATTTTGGCACATATTATGTTGTCAACTTCTCTCTAATAGCTGCTTATCTATTATAATAATCTAACCATACTAGAACTAAGAACAAAGTTGTGGAAACCCCTCATTTTACAAGACTGTGAATGATTTTCTGAATTTGTGTTAGGTAAAGAATCTTGTTACGAAAAGAGTGCCACCTAAGTGCTAACTTGAGGATGCTCTTCAGTCAAAAAGTTTGAGGAAATATGAGCTCAGCATCATGTGATAGTTGGCCCACCAACAATTTTACATTGTATAGTCCTTAAAATAGGCAAAAGTACCACAAATTACTAGAAGACCTTTGCATTGCATTTGTACTAGCCATTCCCCTCCCTGAACCCCCCAACTTCAGGTGGGCAATACAATTCTCATTCCATCAGAATTTCTGGCTTTTCCTCTTTCAAATGTTTTAGGAATTTGCCATTGCAGAATTTATTGTAGCCCATAGCCTGTAGTCTATGGGTATGTGACAACATATGAATGCCCAGGAATGCTATATGTGAATTAGGCTGCCATGTTTGCATTTCTAAACAGGATGACTTTTAAAAAATCATTTAATCATACATGAAAAACTATCAGTAATGAGGGTCAAGGTATTTGATCTCTCTTCTCTGATATTCCTGGAGTGACACAAAAGGTTGAATTTTTCTCTGACTGTTATATCCAGGCATTCAAATAATTTCAGAGGTCAAACTAATAAAAGAACATGAAAAATCTGCATCATTTTTAATCTACAAGGAGACATTTTAATTATAATTATGGGTGGTATTTTTGGCCTGATAAATGTGTTTCTTATAAGGCTATGTACATTTATGAATACTGCATATTGTATATGGAATATGTCTGTCTATCTATCTATCTATCTATCTATCAATCATCTATCTAATCTATCTATCCTTCCATCCATCCATCTATCCATTTTTCCTTCCATCTACATCTACATCTACACACACACACATACATACATACACACATGTGTATATATTCAAAATATTACTAGAAGTAACTTTATTGTCATTTAGGCTGTGGATGCCTGGATGTTCTCTATAGTTTTTTTTTTTTTTTTTGAAGAAAGGAGATATGATGCCCCTGTATCAAAGGGATATTTAAGAGATGGATAGTAAACATACACAACCTTTATTTCATTGGGAGGTGCCGTCTTTTAAAAGTATCATCACTTAGGGGTGCCCAGGTGGCTCAGTAGGTTAAATGTCCAACTTCAGCTCAGGTCACCATCTTGGGGTTCATGAGTTCAAGCCCCTGCGTTGGGCTTGGTGCTGACAGCTAAGAACCTGGAGCCTGATTCAGATTCTGTGTCTCCCTCTCTCTTTGCCCCTCCCCCACCTGCACTCTGTTTCTGTCTCTGTCTCTCTCTCTCAAAAATAAACACAACCTTAAAATTTTTAAAAAAGTATCGTCACTCAAACATGTAGAAATGCAAACTTTTTATATAAAGATAGTGCAATGCTTCCTAGCAGTATATTACTCCTTTTGCCTAAGCTAACCTATTCCATTCAACATCCCATATATCTATAACTGATTGCTTGAATTAGTTTATTTTGAAATTAAACAAGAATTCCTATTTTGTACATATAGGTCATGTGGATGACAAATTGAAATTATACCAGTTAGTGATCTAACATGTACTTTTAAATACTCTCTGGGAGCACCAGTTCAAATTCTAGAAGCCCTTTTGAGAAACATAAATTGAATACCATGTTTATTCTGCAAAGGTCTTTCAGATGAAGCCTTAAAAACTGAAGTCTCCCTGAAATTTCTCTGAGGGCATGTCTGCATTAGCATTTCAATAATTCAACCTTCTGGTGGTTCCTTTGAAATTTCTTTAATCTCTGGCATTGAAACACCTAAAATGTATATCATGGGATTGTGAATCTTTGCACAGGAGTGTTGCTATTACACTGGGAAGATCTGAGGCAAGACTGGGGACCATTCCTGGCAATGATGACTACCAGTTTGCTATAAAAATTATCAGTTAAAGGCCACTTATAAGTGGGAAGCAACTTCATTTTTTCCCACAGGGAAACAAGAAATAGCTAATTACATATCTTTACTAAAAATACACTTAAAAATTGGGCAAGTAAGGGGCACCTGGGTGGCTCAGTTGATTAAGTGTCTGACTCTTGATCTTGGTTTAGGTCATGATCCTCACAGCTCATGAATTTGAGCCCTGCATTGGGTTCCACGCTGACAGTGCAGAGTCTGCTTGGGATTCTCTCTCTCCTTGCTCTCTGCCACTTCCCCACTTGTGTTCTCTCTCTCCTTTCTCTCTCAAAATAAATAAGTAAACCTTAAAAAGTAGGCAAATAGTTGGTGTTTGTTTTTAAAAAGTACAAAATGTGTAGCTAAGTAAAGAGAGGAAAAAGTTACTTAGTAATATCATAACCTAGTAATAGTGACTATTAAAATTTTGTATAGACCTTTTCCGGCTTTTTTCTTTGGTATACGTAAGAAAAATATATAAATAAATTTGAATTTAAGTTAAGAAGGAAGAATATGCAAATATCATATCCTTATGTAACTTCAGTGTCCCTTGGATGTCACCAGTTTGTGCATTCCAGGAAGATCACCTCAAGAGTTTGTATTCCTAGGTGCACATGATCAACCATCCCATCTTCTAAATAGAGGATCTCTGTTAGATTTCTTAAACAACATTTTCTCCCTTCTTCTTGAGACGGATCTGGTATTCAGGAAGTCTAAGAAAACCTACTGAATGCCTAGAGACCACATGGAGAGAGGTCCTGGAGATTGAGATGCCATCTGGGATGTCCCCAACCTCACCAAGCTCTGGGATGAATGCAGAGAACCGTTCAGCTGTGTCCCACTCAAATTCTTGATCTACAGAATCATGAGAAAGAAGAAATTATGTTTGTCCACAACAGATAACTGAATCAAATATGAAACCCTGAAGCAAGATTAGGCTTGGTCTCATATTTTAGAAATTACCTTTTATGCATAAAACAGAAAAGACCACAACCAAACAAAATACTACTTCCGTAACATCAAAGTGTGTCTCTTGTTCATATAATGTAAATGTCAAAGTAAACAGTTCAACGGCTAGTGTGAAAGTTGTATTGTCACCAGGCCTCAAAGTTGCTTCTTTCTGCTTCACTTTCTTAACATATGGTTTTTATTCTGAATCACCTCATGACCTAATAAAGCTGCTAGAGCTCCAGCTATCAGCCACATTCCAGCTATCAGGAGGAATGATGAAGAAAGGGCAAAAGAGGCATACTGCTTGGTTCAGTCAGCTCCCTTTAAGGAGTCTTTCTGAAAGACTTATACAACACTACCATGTGGCCAGAATTTAGACACATGGTCATACCTCAGTGAAAAGGAGGCTGAGATATTTAGCCATTTGGTTAGGCACAACACCATTCCAAGAAAAATGGGTTTCATACTAAAGAAAAAGGAGACAATAGATATTGATTGGTAAGATAACAAGCCATCTCTGAAGCCAGCCTTGTCCTCCCAGTGCAGAAAGACATCACAGATACCTGATTTAGAGTAAGTTCTATACAGTCTCATACTTTATAGAAGCTATGATTTTCCTTGGCATTCAGGTTCTACATTTAGATGATGGATTCATTCTACTTCTCTTTTGTTGGTTTTCTCTCAGAAGCTCCATTTTTCTCCTTGCAACATGGCTTCTATCAAGGCCATCTGTTCATCAGACATGTCAATAGATCCAGTGTTCATCAATGGGTGGTTTATCTCCTTTCTCATGAGGTTCTGGAACTTAAAATTGGGGGATTACCCTTTCCCACAGTGGAATCTAAAGGCCTACATAGTACAGATGACCTTTAAGAAGTGTTGCCTAACTTCTAAATAGTATATACAAGTTGGAATCCTGACCCTAATTATCTGAAACCTTGTGTTTTGTGCAATAATTAATAGAGAAATAGTAGCAATGAAGAGAATATGATAGAAAGTGCAGTAGTAAAGGGAAAATAGAAATAATGAAAGATAAGGAAAAAGAGAGAGAGGGAGAGAAGGAGAAGTGGGAGTGGGGGGAGACAGGAAGGCAGAGAGGCTCTGCTACTTAGTTTCTTGCATTTACCAACATCTTCTCTCCCCCCCACACACTGTCCCAGGACATTTGCACTTCCTATTTCCTGTGCTGGTATACCCTTGCCCACAAACCCCTTTATTAAGCTAGTTTCTGCAATCCTTTCTGTTTTAGCTGCAACGTCATTTCTTCAGAGACATTTTTCTCTAACCAATTTATCTCAAGTAGGTGTATCCTGAAGAACTCTGTCTTATTCGTCTCATTTCTTTTCCTTCATAGCACTTGTCATCATTTCTAATTCTGTACTCATTTATTTGGTCATGTGTTTAACATCTGTCTTTCTCTCTGGACTATCAGCCTCATGATACAGGTACCTCACTGTCTTTGCATCCCAAACACATGGTACAATATGGGCGTACCATAGATGCCCAGTGGCTATTTGCTGAATGAATAAAAAAAGAGGGGAATTCAGAGAAAACAAACTGTGAAGTGAGAAAGCGAGAGAGACTCATCTCATTGTGGGAAAAGCATTAGCTCAGAATTCTCTCTACTGCCCTCTCTTTCTTTCCCAGACATTTGGTCAAATCTTCACAGGACATGCAGAGGTAGGGCATAGTAAAAAGTCTTAAGGCCAGGCTTCCTGGAAGACAAGAGTTTTCTCACCCTGACTCAAGACAGATCTGTCCCTATGCCAGAATATAAGTAATGAGACCAAGGATTTTTAACGTGAGAGCAGTTTTCCAATTCTGGTGAATTTCCTGAAACAATACAAAAACAACAAATTTATCATCCAAACTGGTCAGAAACCTATTTTAGATAAGAGTGATTTGTCAACTATTCTGCATTGGCATGGTGGAGGTTGGTTGCTCTTCTGTCTTGAGATACATGAGTTATTTGAGAAATACCTGCCCACCCACTCAGCACGAGGTAGAATAAGTACCTTCTCAGACTGTACCAGTGTATAAAATAATCAAAACTGCCTGCGTGGTTGGGCATCTGCTGTAGGAAGTATAAGAAACAGGTTAATTAGAAAGGAATGGAGTAGTTCTGGGTGGGGGGTTCGGGGGGATGGAACAGGAAGTCAGAGATAATCTCAGGACCTAAAAAAAGGTCAGCAATGAAGTTACTACTTACTATGATTCACTGGTCCTCTGCTGGTCAATTCCTGTGACACCCACTGTGTGACAGCTTCCTTCTCAGGGTCCCTTCCTCTTGTCTTTCTCCCCAGACCTGCAAATACAGTCCTTTAGAAACTAACTTGAAAGTGATCAGAGCATTCAGGATAATGGACCTGAATGTTAGTTTGGATTGATAGCTGTTGGACTTAGTTTGTTCTTCCTATGCTGACGTGAGTTAATTCACTGTTTTCTGTCCACACATCCATTTTCTTGTCACCACATGATGGAGAACATTCTACACACTGCTGCCAGATTAACCTTCCCCAAACACTTCTTTGATCATGTCTCTCACTTTGTTCCAAAAACCTTAAATGGCCCTCTGTTATCACTTAGGGCTCAAATGCTTTAGTCTGGTCTTCAAGGCCTGCCACCATCTGACCCTATTGTGAATTGTTCCTGCTGTTGAATCCTGTTCTGTAAATAGGAAAGATTAAGGAGACAGACTCCTCAAAAGTTATCAATTTTCTAACTGGGCCTTCAATGATTTGGTGTAAAAATCATAATTCATGTCAATAACTGATCCTGTTAAACTTGCTACATATTAAATGTTCCATGCATTTAGAGCATCAATAATATTTCAGCTATAGGAATTATGCAGAAGTACCTTCTATCTTGGCAAGTACATGCAGTAGTAAATCCCCTGGGCAGTTGAGACTACTTGGAAAATTTAGACATAGTACCATATCCAGAATAATATAGTGATCTCTCACCACACTGAATATGATCAGCAGCAGCAATGATTTAGAAAATGAACATGATTTATATTTTTATTTTTGAGCAGTAAATCTTTTTTAAAATTTATGGAGGGATTTAGATTTATATAGTAGACTCTAGTTTCCATCATGTGGTAGTAATCTTAATGGCCACTTTCAAATTCCATTCATCTTTACACTAGCCACAAAGTATTTGGAGACTAAAATAAAGATTTAGATGGCGATTTTGTTAAAATGCCCAAAGTTTGAGTTCTAGCCTGCAAAATCAAACCCAGATGGTAGGAATTTTTGAGGTAGTGAAATTCACCTTTCAGGAGGCATGCACGATAATATTTCATTTAGCAGATCAGTCACATTAAGACATTGATGCCCTATCCTAGTCTCTTAAATATAAAACTACAGATAGATTTTACAAATATGAAAATATAATGACTGCTTTGAAATATCTTGATTAGATCCACTCAAATTTATTACAGGCATACTTAATTTTATTGTGCTTTGCCTTACTGCTCTCTGCAGATACTATGTATTTTACAAATTGAAGGTTTGTGGCCACTCTGTGTCAATTAAGTCTATGGGTATGGTTTTCCCAACATTTGCTTACTTACTGTCTTTGTGTCATATTCCAGTAATTCTAGCAATATTTCAAACTTTTTCACTATTCCATTTGTTACTGTGATCTGTGATCAGTGATCTTTGATGTTACTGTTGTAATTACTTTGGAGCATCACGAACTGTGCCTATATGACAACAAACTTGATCAATAAATGTCATGTGTGTCCTGACTGCTCCACTGATCGGCCATTCCCCTGTCTCTCTCCCTCTCTTCAGACCTCCCTATTCCCTGCAACATAAAAATATTGAAATTAGTTCAGTTAATAACCCTACAGTGGCCTCTAAGTATTCACATGAAAGGAAGAGTCAGTGGATGCAGCAAACTTCATTGTTGTCTTATTTTAGGAAATTGCCACAGCCACCCCACCCTTCAGCAACCACCACCCTGACCAGTCAGCAGCCATCAACATCCCAGAAAGACCCTCCACCAACAAAAGGATTATGACTCCCTAAAGGCTCAAAAAAATTAGCATTTTTTACCCGTAAGGTATTTTTTAAGAAAAAATTTTAGTTTATTTATTTATTTTTGAAAGAGAGAGAGCACAAGCAGGGGAGGGGCAGAAAGAGAGGGAGACACAGAATCTGAAGCAGGCTCCAGGCTCTGAACTGTCAGCACAGTCTGACACGGGCTTGAACCCACGAACTGCGAGATCATGACCTGAGCCGAAGTCACACATTCAACCGACTGAGCCACTCAAGTTCCCCACCAATGAAGTATTTTTAATTAAGGTGTGTAGGTTGTGGGTTTTTTTTTTTTTTAGATATGCTGTTGCATACTTAATAAATTACAGTATAGTATAAACATGACTTTTTAAATTTTTTTTCTTAACGTTTATTTATTATTGAGAGACAGAGAGAGACTGAGCGTGAGCAGGGGAGGAGCAGAGAGAGAGGGAGACACAGAATCTGAAGCAGGCTCCAGGCTCTGAGCTGTCAGCACAGAGCCCGACGCGGGGCTCGAACTCAGAAACCGATAGATCATGACCTGAGCCGAAGTCAGACGCTCAACCGACCGAGCCACCCAGGCGCCCCTAAACATGACTTTTATATGCACTGGGACACCAAAAATTTCTTTTGACTCATTTTATTGCGATATTTGCTTTATTTTGGTGGTCTGGGACAGAACCTGTAATATCTTTGAAGTATGCTTGTATTACAGCCCTTTGTCTATCTCAACTTTCTTCCAGCAGAGTGTTTGAGATTATGAGTTCTGCTGTCATGGTACTTGGGTTCAAATTCCAGCTTTCAGTTTTCATGATGTGTTAGAATGTGGTGTCTCAGTTTTCTCATCTATAAGATGGGGATAACAACAGGGGTGCAGTGAGGATTAAATGAATTAATGCATGTAAATTATCTCACACATAGAAGATCAACAATGTCAGCTCTTACTATTGAGTAAATTTCTTGTCTTTAGGAAGCATATAAAGTTGTGGTTGGGGTTGGGGATGTGTGTAAACTCAGATGCTTTCAGAGGCCAGACAGGTAATGAACTGTGTGACTTGGTGGTAGAGATTAGTGGAGTCTGCAGAGAACTATAAAGCATGTACCCCACTTAAAGTCTTAGAAACAAATAAAAGAAAGCACAACTGTGTGTTAACCAGCCAAGACACATCTGTGGGCTAGGCTGGACCACGCCTGTGGACTGTCCACCAGTTTTGACCGCTGGGTAGCAAGAAGATTGCCAAACCACAAGTCAGGAGGTACAGGTGTGGCCCTTCTCTGCCTAATTCCAGCTGTGTAAGCCTGGCCTGGCTCCTCACCTGGCTTGGCCTCCGTTTCCCTATTTCAAAATGAGAAAATAGAGGCTCTTTTTATGTCAAATATTCTACTTCAATGGAGAAAATGGGGAATAATGATTTTTAAAACCCACTCATGTTTTTAAAAAGGCATGTAAATAAAAAAGGGCCATTTACCATGCTTGAGAAATCTGAACAATATGTAGTGGTTCCTGAGGGTAGTATCCTAGTAGAAGCTGAAAGCGTTGCCTGGAGGAGAATTTGACCCCAAATTCCAAATGCAGAAAGAGGCACAGGTTGAATGGGGGAGAGGAGAGCAACCTAGATCAGGGGGCCAGGCAGAGGCTGAGAGGCCAGCTCTGCACAGGAGACAGTGAGGCAGTGTGTTTTGTTGAAGTAGGGATCTGGGTAATAGCAAATGATACTGTCTAGGGTGGGACTGTGGGAGGGTTTCAGAACCTGGTGATGTTAAGTGGCCTGGGCATGCTGGAGTTAACCTTTGGGCTACGGTCAGGTGGAGAAAAACCCGAGCAACGTGAGCAAGCCAGTATTTCAGTCTCTAGACATTCCTTTCTGTGTCCTGTTCTTATCGGGAAAACTGAATTCTTACTTGCTTTGATATTGTTCAGTTTTTCTTGGCCCCTGACCTTGCTGCCTAGTTTTGTTTAGGGTAAGTTGCTCTTTCTAAAGGTGGATGCCATCAATCTAGGGCTCCGATCCCATCTGCTCTACTTAGCAATGTTACTGATGCCCCACCCACTGCGAGACAGGGTCTATGTTCACTTGCCTCATATCTGGGTGGGGGCGTGTGACTGCCCCAACCCATAAAATGAGGTAGAAATGAGGCTAGGGGATATCTGAGGCTGTTCTGGAAAGGATGCAACCTTCACCTGTCTTTCTCCCTTGAGACACTTGGCCTTGGAGCCCAACTGCTATGCTGGGGAGACCAGGTGGAGAGATCTTATAGAAACAGAGATACATGTCCAAGAAGTCCCAGCTGTTCCATTTCAGAAAACTCCCCAGGCTGCAGACCCATCAGTGAAGAAGCCTTTGCAAGGACCCCTTCCCTAGTTACTGTCTGACTGCAACCTCAGGAGAGATCCAAGCCAGAACTGACCAGTTAAGCCACTTTCATATTCCTGACCCACAGCAACTGTGAGAGATGAAAACTGATTGTTGTTGATTCAAGTCCTTAAGTGTTGGGGTAATTTGTTACCTAGCAATAGACCAATATGTTAATGCATTGCTGAATCTCCTTCCACTTAGATTTTGATCTTCATGTTTCTAGGCCCAATTAGTAAGCTAAACTGAATTTACCATGGCCTTTTCTCAAGAGTTCAATTTTTCACATTTCAGTCCTTGAATTTCATTCCTGATTCCAGCTAATTCATCTGTTTCTGTTTAATTTAAAGACATTTCAAACAAATATGCCTACAAAGACCATGCAACAAATGCAAACAAGGGAAGTAGACTCAGGTAGAGAGACAAGGGAGCAAAAAGAATTGTAGTAAATTGGAGAGCCTATGCCACATTCAGTATCCAACTATGAGAGATAGATACAGGGGGACTGTGGCCTAATAATTCCAGATTATCAGGGTTTTTTTTTTCAAAAGAAGCCAGACATCTATATTTTTGTAAGAGATCTTTTGATAAAAAAAATTAAAGTGCTGCTCAAATTTGAACAATACCGTGTTAATTAAACAAAATATATACACTGGCTGAACTTTGCCATGAGTTGACAAATTGCAACCTTTAATTTAATGGTTTTTAGCCACTGTACATGCTGGGAAGGCTTCAAACTCAGGATGAAGAGATTCCAAATTTCTTAGCTATGATAAAACTTCTGAAAAAGGTGACAGAATCAAAACAACACTTGAGGGAAGATAATTGTTACTAGCAGTTGAATGGGGTTCAGTTCTCAGTCCACTGAAGTAATTGGGTAAGGCCATGTGATCATGGAGTGAGCCTTTGTGGCCAACATAAGGTAAGCAGATCCTTCCCTCTGGGCCAAGCATGGGCACCATGATCCTTTAGGGAGACTCAAAAGGATGTTGCCCTTAGAGTGAAATCCCATTGGCAGCCACCTGCTGCCCCATTAGATGTTTCTCAACGATCTCAGTGCTTCTCAGGAGCCTCATACACTCACAAAGCCCCCAGAAGGCATTCTCTTTCCATATCTCCTGGAAAATATCTACCAATTTTGATAGATTCTGATTCTCCACTCTCTGAGCCTCTCTTTTCCTTTGGTCAGTTCAGCTCTTTTTGAAAACAAAGCCTCTTATGTCTACCCTGGGGCACACAGAACTACAGACTGAGCAACCATCTGGGATAGGAGTGGAGGTCTGGGAGAGTGGCAGCAATACTTAATATTATTGAGTTGAAATCTCAATAAATTATCTCAGTAAATTACGCAATCAGAAAGATGAGCTCCTTGTCAATAAATACACACAACACCCAGCCTACAGACAAATGCATGCAGAGTTCACTCATACAACCCAATACCCATAAACTACCTCCATAAAGCAATGGAAAAGAGGAACTGAGATTAATGAAGTTCTTTCAGCCTAGCCCACACAGGCTGACATTAATCTGCATGGATATAACCCACAGCATTCATTGTACTAGAGTACACATTTTAGAAAAATGATTTTGCTTTTTTCTTATACCTGATAACCTGGAAAATATAGTCATCTGTACTCTGTCCCGCAGGCATTAGTGCAAATCAGTAAAGAGGTTCCATTGACGGCTCTTTTTCGGACTCTAACCACAATTGAACTCTCTGCTTTCCATCACTCGCTCACCCCGTTGTGTACAAAGAAGCAGATATGCAATATACCAGGAGCCCCAAGAAAAGGTCTGGCTGTTCTGTCAAAACTATTTAGTTCAATATTGTTCTCAATGTGGCACCATAGCCCTGGACATGACACCCAGCACGTCCAAACAGACATGATTATATATGAGACAGAAAGGCACTTACATCACTGCGGGTTGTTATGCTTTAAAGGGCTTTTTCCCCCCTCTTCAAATTAAAAGTTTTCAAAAATGAAATAAAAATAAACCTTTGAAGAAACCAGATTGAGACTGAATTTGGAAGGCCCTCCTGCCTAGTGTATACTAAAGAAACATTTTCTGGGTTTGTCCCTGATGATTTTCCTTGTAGTTGAGAAACACAATCCACTGGGAGCTTTTGTGGCAGAACAAGAATTTTATGAACACGAACTTTACAAAGACTTCCCTAGGAGATTTAAGGTCTGGAAATCAATAGATCAATCAGCAGCTTTTATCAATCTATAATGGTTCTCTCTCTTTGGATGTTTGGATGAAAATGGGATCAACGTAAATTGAACACGGAATCACTTATTCTTACAAGTTAAATTTGTCAAACTGTAAGGCACATAAATGACATGAAATATAATCATTTTTGAATTTGGGACCCTTCAGGGTGCATGTTGATTGAAGAAAAAAGAACCAGATGTTTCTTCAGCAGGACTCATAGAGGCAATCTAAATATTCTTCAATCCCTGACACTTCTGACCATTTCCCAAGGAAACTAATTCATTAGCTAATTATTGGGTATACTTATCGTGTAATATATAATTGGCCCAGGGCAAATAGCCTTCAAAGAGGGCTGGCTGAGTCTATAGAATCTGTTTTTTGCCAAATTCTTCCCAAGAAAATAGGGGAGGATTAATGAGACCTACCTCATCTTACTTCCACTTTATTTTTAATGATAAAGGCCTGAGTGCCTGGAACCTTTCCTTCTTTATGAAGTTAGCTTGGCAGGTAGTTCATGGGCAGAAGAATTAGGAGGAAACAGGAAAATTATGTTGGGAAATAAGAGTTACTTACCCAGTTCTTCCTGAAAAAAAATATGGAGTTGTATTTATATTTCCATTTTTGAGATGTACAAAGGTAGCTTGAGCATAACATCTTTCATTCTAAAGTTTTCTTTTTAATCAAAACCAGAACCAGTCCTGAAAATTCCCTCATATTTTGCTAGCTTACCATCATCCCAGTATAACAATAACAACAATCAATACATGTTGAGCATTTCCTATGTGCTTAACACATATCATCTCATTTAATCTTACAGCAAATACCAATCATGCTCAGTATTGCTGTCTGTCATTATCCCTATTTTGTAGGTGAGAGAGTGGAGACACTGAGAAGTTAAGTCCCATATAAGGTTGCCAGATAAATTATAAGATGCCCAGTTAAATTTGAATTTCAGATAAACAATGGATACATTTTTAAGTATAAGTATGTCCCAGGAAATATACCAAATATACTACTATTGTTTATCTGAAATTCAAATTTAACTGAGCATCCAGAATTTTTATTTACTAAATTTGGCTAGTGCCTGGCAGAGCCAAGCAGATTTTTCTGATTCCCAAGCTAAAACTCTTAACCACTACACTAAACTGCCTCTTTCCATAAAAATAAAGTTTGAAAACTCCAAATTTAGCAAAGACTATTACTTATTTAGACAGACAAGCTAGCAGTGAAAGTGGGACAAATTAAGCTACTTTATAGAAGTGGTATGACAGGCATTCCTTTTGTCTTTGCAGTCCTGGAACAAGATGTGGGGAAGCAGGAATCAGCTGAATAGTCAAAGAGCAGGGCAAGGACATGCTTGCCTCCCTGCTAAGAGGGATTGAGTGCTTGGCATGAAGTCAACACGGTGATAGGACTACTGTGGCTGTCAGCACTTCCAGAGGAGTATCAAATGCAGGTTTGCTTTGAATCGAATGGTGAGTCCTGGGACCTCTTTTCCCATCTATACCTGTCTCTACCTGGAACAGTGCTTTCCATTTAATACCCTCGAATTTAGCTTCTGAGACACTACACAGAGGATTATGGCGACAGAGTTAAGAGTAAAGGCTCCCAGGTCTGACTGCTTGCTTTGATTTCCTAGCTCTCCCATTTCTGTGTGCCTCGATTTCCTTCTGCAAAAAAGTGAAAAATAGTAGCTATCTCTGTAGATTTTGTGAGTTTCCATGAGTAAATATGTGTGATCATTATAATAATAATAATCAGCAGTGTGTATTTTCTACATGCCAATCATTCGTCTAAGTGAATGGCATGGTCCTTAAGTAAATCCTTAAGCGAATTATTTCATCCTTAAAACCACATTAGGAAATTGGTTTTATTATGATCACCTCCCTCTTTATGAATTAAGAAACTGAGGTATAGATTAAGTAACTTACCCAAGGTCATATAGTCAGCAAAAAAAGAAGGCTTGGAATTCACAGTCTGGATTCTACGTCAGTGCTCTCAACCCTTTTACTATATACATGGAATGCAAAAAGACCAGTGTCTGGCCCAGAGCTAGCCTACACTGCCTGTTAGCTGCTACTATGAACTGTCAAGAGAGGTTTGGGCATTACTCTGGTTATCCACTTGGGCCATAATACAGGTTAATACCTACCAACAAGTTCCCCCATGCTCTTCTTCATCCGAGGAAATTCCCAAGCTTCTGGGTGGTACCCTAGATTTCTCTGACTCTCTCAACCCCACATCCAGCCAGTTACCAGCTCCTACAGAAACCACAGATTCTGGAAGATTCTCTTCCCCAGCCCCATTGCCTCAACCTCTGTTCTAGCCTGAATCCCTTCTCTCTGGCATTTGTACAATGTATGCTTGAAGAATCTCCGTTTCTAGGTGAACTATCCCAATCTTTCCTATACTCTATCACCAGGGAAAGCTTTCTAAATTAGAAATCTGACTATATGCTCTCCTGCCTAAATCCTGTGATTCTCCAATGGCTTGAAGAAAACACTCAAGCTCCTTAGCCCCATAATGCAAATTCCATGACCTGCACACTCATCTGCAGCTATTTCCCATATGGATCCCATATCTTTCATTTCTACACTACTTTTTAATTTCCCTTAATATGGCATGATTCCTCATTATTTCATGCCTTTATGATGCTATTTCTTCCTCTTGGAATGTCTTTCCCTTTTGTTCTGCTTGTTAAACCCCTATTCATCCATTCAGACACTAGCCAAGATCCATGCAGTCTGAGAAGCCTTCTCTGACATCCTCCGTTTCACTTGGAGGATGTGAGTTTCCTTGCTTCTTTTCCCATTAGTCATGAGTATCTTCAGGGCAAGGCCTTTATTTATCTTGGTATCTCCAGCTCTGAGCAGACAAGTTTGTTAAATAAAAAGTGAATGTTTTATTGACACAGGCTCAATAGCTATCTGTCCACAAAACAAAGCTAAATATAACAACCCTCCATAGCAAGAAATGGAAGGGAGCTGGAAAATCACAAGATTAAACTATTGTCTTTCAATAAATAACGCCCAGGAAGCATAAGATCCTGCATCCTTTTCCTATGGTTAAAGAATGATCAAACTACCTAAAAATTGGTAAAGTCCTAGCACCAGAAATGCAGGACTTAAAACCGATATATCAAAGCACATAAATATTTGTAAGACTTCTGCAAAAAGTCAGAAACAGCTGGTTAATTCTGAGCCTTAAAAGCACAACTGTAAATATTTTTCACAAAGGAACTATATACAGGAGAAAGAATTCAGCCAACACTTGTTGAAGAGTGAGGTCACTAACTAGCTTGGCTACTCTCTTTTGAGAGACATTTTAGTGTTTGGGGGGTATGGTCAATAAAAAGGGAACTCGACTAAGATCAGAAAGCTGGACAAGCACAGTTTCTTAAAGATGTTTCTCCTTTCTTTTTGGTGCCAACTATTTAGAGATGCATTGTAATTAAGTTATAATTGCTTATTTCCCCTGTCTAAACAAGGCAGGTGGTTCCTTAATATTGCATGTTAACTCTAATTCAATTTATTGCCTTACAAGTAAAATTTGGCCCTAATATTAAAATGGCAGGTAAAAATTTACTGTTGATCACTAATTTAAAAAAAATATATTGGCTTAATATTGTTAAAAATTAAATTTCAGAGTTATATGAAGTTGTCATTCTTGAAATCCTAGCCTAGGTAACTGAAGCAAGTTTATAGAAAAAAATGCATGAGAAATAGAGCTAGGGGTTAAAAATCTAATTTCAGTCTCTCATCTGGCTACAAATATGATTCCTTCTTACCTTCTCTTTATCCTACCTGTGGACCCTGTACACTTGAGGCTTTGAGGAATAGTTTTGTCCCATGTAGAAACCTCACTGTCAGTTCCTTTAACACTCTCCTGCTTGGATTCAGCCTGTTTCCACCTTGGTAACCTGCACAAGTTCACTGAGAAGGGAACCGAACCATAGGTGAATTGGGAACATTTTGCTTTGGGTAAACAAAGGGTACCGGGTATGAGGACTTTATAACCCCTTAAACTTTCCAGAGTTATTCATTTTTGTGATGGAATTTGAGGGAAAAGTCACAAATACCTTTCAAAATTGTACGGACACTTAGAAATGATGGGAAAAGATAGTACCAGACAAGTACGCGCTTGGGAAGTCCTATTATTAGGACAATGAGGAAGGCACTTACTGTTGGCTAGAATACTTAGCCTGATGTTTCCTCAGTGGCAGTGGTGGGTGGGGTAGGTAGAGAAGGAAGAGAATTAGCCGTAGGAAGGCTGACATAAGGGGCTCAAAAACTGTTCCTGAAGAAGTCAAATGGACTCAGGTCAGAAGATGTGGATGATACACTTTTGCTCTTTCTTTGATTGATGAACCAAAGGCTAACCTGGCCAGATAACTCACTATTCTGTAACATGGGTAGGTCATATGGTTCCTTGGATTGCTCTTCTTTGGTTCTTTTAATGGATCCAGATTACACATTAATTGCCATGTAAAGAAATAGGCTTTTCCTGAACTGTCTTCTCCCACCGCAAATCCCGATCCTTTACTTTTTCAGCACTTTTGCAAATTTGTAATTTCATGTGTCAGCCCACTTATTGTTTGTATTCTCTCGTGAAACTGTAAGCTCCATGAAAACAGAGATCCCTGAATATCTAAAACATAGTCTCATCTAAGGCATATAGTAGAAAGTCAATAAATGTTTGATGATGAGATACCTAAATTTGTCATTTCATCAAAAGTAGTTAGGAAGCCATGGTTTTAATCTAACAGAGCCCAGTTGCTGGTACCTAGAATTGAGTGCTCCATAAATGTTGAATGGTAACTAGAGTCTACTGGAGATGCTACATGAGGCACATTACAGATACAAACCTGCCTTCAGCATGTTAATGATCTAAAAAGACCCTGTACAAACTAATTTCACATGAATGTGTGCTTAGTGAGTAAATTCAATCCATTGTGCTTCTGGATTGTTTGAAGAAAGTGTGAAAGCTCGATCTCATTGATCTCCAGGATCTCTAAATCCCTTATGACTGGGGCTGCTGCCACAAATTACTCTTTTCGCAAGAGTTTCTCATGTTTTTCAATATGAGTGTGTGAAAAGGTCTGAGCATCAAACAAAGCCCAACTTCACAATGTCTTGTAGTTTAAAAAAAATTAAGCCTATTCTATTACAACCAGGAATGGGAAGCAGCTATTAAATCATTCCCTTAAGGTATTTTTATTTTGTTGACTCATGAGAGTTGGCTCTGGCTCCTCCAAAGCATTCTGAAGCCATATTTGGAGAACTTTAAGTTGGTGAATTTACTTATGTGCAGAAAATATTGAGATATTTTTTACATTCTTTGCTAAATCATTTTGGTTTTCTTAAACAATTGGTATTCCTCCTACTTTTTCTTGCATTTATTCATATAACTAAATAAAGACTTAGCTGCATTTGTCAGTGAACTGAAACCAACATCATGCTTGTCTTCTAAAAAATCATAACTTTCCATCCCAACTCTGATCTCCTAATGAGACATTTTGAGAACAAATAATGGCCCCAGTCATGTTATTTAAAGATGTTGGAATTCCCACAAGAAAACTGTTACATAAATAAAAAGTGATGTCATTTCTATTAATAATTAATAACACCATGACAATAAAGATGAATATTCATTTCTGGAACACAAAAACCCTAACAGGTTTCAAAACTTGGATATTTCCAAGTCATATTGAGTAATACCTATACAAACTTGTTAACATATTAAATTAGCCTGGAAATTTTGTAAGCAGGAAAGAAAAATCTGCCCTTCTGAGCTTTCTGCTATTTCCTGCCTCTCGTCAGACTGGAAATGTTTGAGGACTGCCTTTCTCCTGGTATTTCAACGTGCTGGCTTCTGGTCCCAGATGGAACCAAGAAAAGCAGAGGAGTGTGAAAAATAAAAATATTTTCAGTGTTGTTAACCCAACCTTTTAAAGCCTTAAAGAGATTTCCTTTGGATTGGTGAAAGAAATGATTAGAATTTAGGGGTGCTGCTTTCCTCCCCAGGCCAGATAACACATGTTCTCATGTTTGTAATGTCATAAAATATACTTTAAACTAACTAAAAGCCAGATTGTCTACAGGTTCAGCTGAGCAATTTGGCTTTTAAAAAAAATTATTACTTTTGAAGCTAGGATTCTCCTGTACGTGGAAGTTTCTAAAAATGTCTATTCCTGCTATGTTTTTAATGACTTCTCCCATTGGAAACCCAAGAATGAGCTCTCCCCGTGGCCTGTGAAGACCCATGCTTGTCCAACATCATGTAGCAGGCTTGTTTCACAACAGAAAAAAGCCATGGGGACAATAGTTCCAGCTAAACTGTAAGAAAATTACAAGGAGAATTGAGCTAGTTCTTTACCACAAAATAGATTAAGGGTAAAATATTCAGATATTTTTTCTTTAAAAAAATAATTGGGGTGCCTGGGTGGCTCAGTTGGTTAAGCACCTGACTCTTGATTTCGGCTCAGGTCATGATCTCACAGTTCATGGGATTGAGCCCAGGTCAGGTTCTGCAGTGACAGTGCTAAGCCTGCTTGGGATTCTTTTTCTCTGCCCTCCCCCACATGTGTGCATGCATGTGTGCATGCCCCACCCCCATCAAAAATAAAAAAACTTAAAAAAACAAACAAAAATAATTTTAAAAATCTCAATTTGCTCCAGAGTTTTTATAACAACTCAGACACAGCAGCTCTGTTTATTTGCTTGTTTTCTTTTAGTTTTTACTTTCTTGAACTGGCTGGATAACTACCTTGATACTTCTTATTTTATCTGGGTAAATAAAATAATATCATCAAGTACCAGAGGTTATTAAGGATTTTTTGGTAGATGAGGGATCTAAACTTTATCAAGTTCTTCCTGAACTCCATGCATTGCCATAGTCGCCTATATGTGTTATATCATTTAATTTGGAATAACTTCTGATTTTACAAATATTACTGCTGACACTCACAAGCCAAGGAATATAGGTGGCTTCCAGAACCTAGAAACCTCCAGAAGGATTGCTAACATTTTTGCTTTAACCCAGTGAGACTGATGTTGGACTTCTGATCTCCAGAACTGTGAGATAATAAATTTGTATTGTTTTAAGCCAATGAATTTGTGGTAATTTGTTGTCACAGAAATAGGAAAGAAATATGAACACTTATTAAACACTTACTATGTAACATATGTAACATATACTGAATTAATCACTTTATATATTAAGCCATTTAATTTTAATAGCCATTTTTTTTACAGGTGAGGAAGCAGACAATGGGGGATATTAAGAATCATAGGGCTAATAATAGGTAGTGATACTGAGACTCAGTGAGGGTTTGCCTAATATTTGCATCCCCTGTACTTCATGAAATGCCAAGATCAGAACTTTATAATCATTATCTTCTTTAAAAAAAGTAAACTCTGTGAGATCAGCATTATTCCCATTTATTGATGGGAAAATTGCAGCATAAAAGATGAGGTAACTCACTAAAGGTCATGGAACTAAAAGTCAGAGCCAAGATTTGAATCAGACTGTCCATCCTAAACTCATATGCATAGCTACTACAAGGGATTGAGAGCAAGGCAAACTTCAAAATGCCATTACCTAGTTGTGTGTCCTTGGGCAAGTTGTTTTTCAGTTCAGAAAGCTTCTGGCATTTTATCCATGGAATAAAGAACGATTCTCTTTTCATAAGAATTTTGAGAGAATGGCATGTAAAACGTTTTACATTATGTCTGACACATAGTAAGTGCTCAGTAAATGGCAGCTGTTTTATTGCCAATTATACAACCTTTTCCCTCTGCTATGCCATCCACAAAAATTCATGCTCCACTTTCTAGAGAGTTTTGTTACAGAGAGAAGACAGTTGTCCACCCAGTAACTATTCTTCTCAGCCCCACTTGTTTCTAAGTATGGCCATGTGCGAATTATTTCCAAAGCAATGTGAATGGAAGTTATTTCTATCAGGCCAAAGACTTTAAATGCAATCAGGATTTATCCATTTCCTTTTTCCCCCCACTGTTGACTGTAGAGGACTCTGAGATGCTGAAGGATAGAGGAGCCACAAGATAGAAAGAGTACATACCTGAATCATCATATGGAGGAGAACTTCATGGCTGTTACAGATGCAAAAAATAAACCCTTCTTTTGTATGCCTATGGAAATTTTAGATTTGTTTGTTAACACAGTTGATGTTAGACTAAGTAATAAGCACATACGCATTCTTTGTTCTTTCTTTAACACTTTGCCTCTCCTGAGAAGTGCTGTACTCAAACTTTCCCCTTTTGGGTATCATCTGGCTATCATTTAATGTTGATACAATTATGTTATAGAATCCACATTTCACATTGGAATTGCATCAGTGGTTCCAATGTTATTCTTTATAGTGATTTTCTTCTGTTCCAGAGTACAATCAAGGAGCATGTATTGCATTTATTTGTCACGACTTCTTAGTCTCCTTAAATTAAGAATGACTCCTCAGCTTTTCTCATCTTTCTTGACCCAATATTTTTGAAGAGTACAGTCCAGCTACTTCTTAGAATATTTCTCTCCATTTAGGCTTGTTTGTTGCTTTCTCATGGTTACATTCATATAATGTGTTTTAGTCAGGAATACCACAATAATGACGTGCTGGTCTTCTCTGTGTTGGGAAGCACATGCTGTTGGATTGTTTCAATGTTGATGATGTTAAGTTTGATCATCTGATTAAGCTAGAGTCTGCTAGGTTCTCAACTGGTTAGATTCATATAATGTGTTTTAGTCAGGAATACCACAATAATGACGTGCTGGTCTTCTCTGTGTTGGGAAGCACATGCTGTTGGATTGTTTCAATGTTGATGATGTTAAGTTTGATCATCTGATTAAGCTAGAGTCTGCTAGGTTCTCAACTGTAACGTTATCCTTTTTCCAGGTGATGTCATCTTAAAAAATAAATGTTCCAAATAAATATTGAAAAACCACAAACAAAATCATAGAGAGTTTAACATTCCAAATACAAATATTAAATGTAATAGGTATGAAATAATTTACATTAGGACACTCACATATCAGCTGGAGAATTAAGTCCAACTTTGAAATTCATAAATATAAGATAAACGTGCCATTGGAGATTCTAACACTGAACCTAATATTTTTCAGTAATTTTCACAGACTCCCAAATTAAAAAAGAGAAATAAGCCTATTTCTTTTATAGTATTTGCCTTTGCTTAGGCTCCCTAGAAAGCAGAACTTGAGGGAAGAATTAAGTGCCAATACTTTATTTAGAGCTACAAACCCAAAGAGATGAAAATGAGAAAGAGGAAAAGAGGCAGACAAGGACAGGAAGCAATGAAATGTGGTACGTCACAGCTCAGCCTATGCTTCATGATGAGCCTCAATGATCTAGAAGTTCACTTAGGGGATATGTCTTCTCAATAGGACACATGACAAAATGTGGACAAAGTGCTGACAAAATCTCAGAGCAGTTCATGGATGAGATAAAGGACAGACAATACTTATCAGTCAGAGTTCACCCATGATGCATTAATGTCTGGGTTGTAATATCATCTGGCCCAGGGGACACAGACTGTACATAATTCAGACTTGATGGGCTAGCCAGAAACTCTGGCCATGAGGCTGGTTGGCTTGACTGAGAGACACAGAAGAGAGGGATACAGACAGACAGACAGGCACTCTCAGCAAAAGTGACTGGCTGGCCCCAGACAGTAAGACCACATGGACAGAACATACTGGCTAGGCCAGATTTAAATTAGAAGGGAAGCATATCTCTTTTTTTATTTTTTATTTTTTATTAAATGTAGTTGACACACAAAGTTACATTGGTCTCAGGTATACAGCATAGTGATTCAACTTCTCTATATGTAATGCTATGCTCAGCACAAGTGTAGCTGCTATCTGTCACCATACAACACTATTATAATATCATTGACTATGTCCCCTCTGCTGTGCCTTTAATTCCCGTGACTTATTCATTTCAAAATGGGAAGCCTGTATTTCCCACTTCAGAAGGGACACATATCTTGTCTGATACAGTATGTTTCTTCTCTGAGTTTTCTTATTTTTTTAGCAGTGCATGGCTGGTATTTTAAAGTGATAAAAGCATCTTTGTTCTGAACTTCTAAACTAGACAATTGACCCAAATGGACCTATCAGATATCGCGGCACTCAGTGAAGATTTGACTGTTATGATTCAGCAAAGATAAAGAACAATGCATAAACTGAGCATATGATTTTTTTCCTTTAAACATTTTAAAGGACAGTGTGGGGGAAGTGCCAAGAGATAGCTCTTTTCTTCAGTGACAAAAGAGAATCATTGTGGAGAATTGTAATGTCCTAATTAAGGTTCACAATAATTTGTACAAATACAAGAGGTCAAAGAAGAAAAGAATAATAGAATGGGTCAAGCAATTGGTAATAGGTTAAAGAAATGTTCACTTTTAATAAAGTGGAAATGGCTGAATTGGATACAGTAGTTCAAGATGAAAGATTTAGTTAGTTAGCTTGTTGTATGAGAAATAAGCATGGGTATTTTAGAATACATTTCTCCAAGAATGTTTTCATGGAAGAGAACTGAGTTAGATGAGATGAAAGGCCTCCACCATCAAATGGAGTCTTGAAACATTTAGAGAATGGAAGAAACAATGCAGAGACACACTGCTTTGATCTAAGTGTCCAGAATGTAACTCGTGTGTTTTGTAACATTTCCAGGTCAATGCCTGCTATTTAAGACATTATATAATGGGAGGGAGAGAAAGATGTGTGAGTGATGGAAAGACACATATATGCAGATATTAAATTCATTCCTTTTTCAGGGAACTAGTCTCGAAATATCGATTTCATGTCCTCCATGAAGAGAATCAATTAATTAAATCAGCAGTAAAGAATGAATGAAATGATCTTCTTTTCTTGAGGAGAATGGTTGGATTAAGCAGTTAAGTAAAAAAGAAAGCATATGGACTACTTTGGCTTGCATTTCAGTAACTTCTGGAACAAAAACAAAGGTCCACTTGTTTAAGATCTCAAACAAAATAATTCTAAATATGACATTTAAAAATAAACACAATAAAAATTCAGTCCTCAACCAAATATCCATAAAAGACAAACAATTAGAGCGATTCTTTTACTGCTGTTAATATAACTATTAATTACATTTCTATCATGATGAGTCTTATTTAGCTAGAGTTTTTTTTTTTTTTGTAAGAGAAAAACAGTAGCTTTTTTTTTTAGTGGCAATGAAGAGGAAAGAATAGATACAAATTTTAAGGTTGTAATTAATTATTTTCAAAAATACCTAGGATTATGAATTATCTGAAAGAAACATCTGTTACAAGACCTTGAACATTATGTAACTGTATATCTATAAATATTATTTCAATAATCACTTTGCTTATGTTGCCAGTTATTTGTGTTGAACCATAGCTCAGAAATAGAAAAGTCACTCAGTAAGAGTGACATCATGGGGCTTCCATATTCTCTCTCAATGACTTCCAGATCAAATTTTCTCAGTGTATAAGTGAAAAGATGATGTTTCTAACAGTCAGCCCTGCAGACTCAACCTGGGATCTGAAAATCCAGCTGTGTTCACTTTACTTCTTATACCGTCCCTGTAATGAACATGTACATGGCTGACAACTGTGTTGATGGTGCGTGAGGTTGAATATAATCTAGCTTGTCTCTTCTGTGAAGGATTTTCTGGCTCGGCTAGCCTAAGAAGAATAAAGAAAAATGAGTATTTGGGGGTCATTGTTTTTATGTTTGTATATTTTGGGAGGGATTAGGAACGTGAGGGTATAGGACTTAAAAACACGAAGCACAAAATTATTGAATATGAAAATGCTACTTTTATAGCAACACTTTGAATTCTTCTTCACATAATCTATTCTCTATGAAGGGATGGTAATTGAGGCTCTATGCACCTCACCAAAGAACAGCCCACACACTTGTCACTGCTGTGATAGAGATGATTTCTGTGGGCAGCAAAATATTTAAGAGTTTAATTCTCATCTGATGTCACAAAATGCAAGTAATTCAAAATCATCCATGTGCTAGAACAAGTTTTATATCATTTGAAATTCATCCTCTTTAGAGATTTCACTTGCCAATATTGTAATCATATAACTCTCACCTGCCCTGAGCCTTCTGTAATCAAGTCCATTGTCTCTCCAGAATCTTTTTTACAGGTATATTCACCCTTTTCCCACTTCCTTTCTCTCACCACAAAATCTGCCTGTTACCTTTCTCTTCCTTGCTCCATCACACCAAGGCAGTCAAGAGTGTTATAAATATGAAGAACTTTGAAAATCGAGTTTTAAGGAGCTTACATGTAAGCCTGATGCACAAATATAAGAGTCAGGGATGCATAAATCTATGTAAGGATGTGCACTGATAGATCATAAGTGCCAAGAGATCCAAGGATAGGTGGGAAGATGAGAAGGTGGGAAGGAGATTAGAGCTGTGATTCCAGTGACAGTCCATAGAAGTTAGTCTGGAAGGAGCTCAAACAGACATTCCCACTAATTGTAACTCCCCATACCTCTGGACACCTTTACGCTTTCAGGTCTCAGCTCTAATGCCCAGAAAGACAGGTGCTCCTTAGCTCTGTAATTCTCCATCGTTTGGCTGTTTACTTCCTTCCCTGTCACTGAGCACAATATGTAATTATCTTCTCTATTAATTTAATTTGTACAGGCATTCCTACTAGATTGCAAGATCCTTGAGATTGGGGATTACAAAACAGGATCTTCATAAATATTATAAAAGAAGGAATCGAATGGAGTATTGCATAGAGGCAAGATGAGAACACTTGAATGGTGGCCAGAATAAACAGGGCATTTTGATGAAGGGAAAAAACATATCCTATAACCAGAAGCTGAGATTTGTGTCATAAAGTTACATGTAGCCCTGATCTGAGCACCGGTACAACAGGAGCTAGTTTGAGCTTCCCCAGTGACAGGGGAGCAAGTGTTTGAGCAGATTTCCTCTCAAGGTTTGCAATGCTAGGAAGAACTGGCAGTCAGTTATTTGGTGATGATCAAGACAGTACAAACATTTTTATTTTAGCACAAACATATTTTAAACTGGACATGTCATCCACGCTTAGAGAGTGAGAGGCTTTTATTTGGGTCTGGAAGCTGGTGCCCGTTATGTGATTTACTGATAGATGGAATGTTCTAATCAATGGAGCACTCAGCACAGGAGAGCCTCTAGGAGAGAAGGGAATTGGCGACTGTATGCCATTTGTGCTCTGACGGTCACAGGCTCTTCTTCAAAACACTCGATTTACTCAACCTCCAAGGAAACTGGGGCACTAACCATTTGAATAATTAAAGTCCATTAAAAAAATAGGCTTATAAAACCCCTTTGTGACATTTTGTCTTTACCACACTTAAAATATAATGCAGTGGATACAGTATGGAGTTTGGTGACTGAAAGTGAAGTCTGGATCCTGGCTCTAAGACCTTATGCAATTATTTCATTTCTCATGAGATAGAGTTTCTCCATCTCCTTGTAACTCAAGGTTAACAGCAATTGGGTTGTTGTAAAAATAAAACAGATGTGAAAGTATTTTCCAACTCTAAAATTATAAACACATTTTAATAATTGTTTTATATATTAACACAGAAATTGATGTTTCTTCATAGAGCTTATGTCAGTTGACCATCTTTTCTTATACTGTGGTCTGTAAAGATGTAGGTTCTGAAGCTGGGCTACCAAGGTTTGAAACCTTAACTTTTCAGTGCCTCAAACTTTTCATCTCTAGAATGGGTGTAAAGATAGGGTCTACTGCGTATTATTGTCTTGAATACAAAAGGAGGTAATCCGCATAAAACACATAGCACAGTGTCTGAGACATACATAGGAGGAGCTCAATACACGTTACGGATTATTTTTACTCTGTGTTCACCTTGGGATGGCCCTTGAGATTTTTCTTAATCAAGTCCCGGTGCATTTATACAATATTACCACTAGATGGCAGATACACCATTTTTATTGCTCAGAGTGGTTCCCAGCAGCACTTCGCCCTTTGCCTCCTCCTGGCATTCAAGGACCTCGGGGAACCTCAGAAATAGCACACTGCGTGAAGTAATAACATCCCTCTTTAGGAATAAGTCATTTATAAGTAATGTCTGTTAGGAAGTTTTTGTGTTGTAATCATTCAGGGTAAGAATCAAAAGAAAAAAGAAATATATATATATAATCCCCATAGTATATACTTTCTCCTCTAAAAATATCCCAAAGGAAGGCAGGTAAAAGAGCATTTCTTGAGAATTTACAGTATACATTAGATGTTAGAACTGGTCTGTGGATTTGAGGAAGAACAAGAGATAATGAGCTAGACAATACGGTGTTCCTGTCCTCATGTAACTCACAGTCTAAGAAGAAATATAATGATACGATAGGATAGGATAGGATAGGATAGGATGTAATATACACATAATGATATATCATATTTAATAATGTTATGTGATACAGTGATATCAGTGTAGTACCTCATCGTTGACCCTGGTTCCCAACTATTAATCCATTGCTTGGGAGAGCTCAATCAAGTAAGAGACTCAAGATAGTATCCACAAAAAGGAAACATTGAAATTAAGTCTTGAGAGTGATGAAGGGGATAGAAAATGAAAAGAGGAAAATGGCCTTCCAACTCCCATCTTCCCCAAATGCACATATAAAAAAGTTGTGGAAGGGCATGGTGCATTTTGGGGACACAGAACATGCAGGGCCATGAGTGTTATGTAAGGACTAGTAGTCTTACGAGGAAGGTCACAAGATCCAAATGAGTTTTAAAAAGTAACTTTCACCAAAAGGCTAAACTGTATGGAGGCATGAGGCTTGGATAAATGCTAGTCCATTTCACTGTAACCATGTCTTTATCCCCCGCCCCCCAACCCCATCCGCAGTTTTGGAAATGAGTGTTGCTAACACTAAATAGGTTTTTGCCAAATACTCTGATTTCAACCCAGAGATAAACCTCCACTAGCTGGTTAGGCCACAGATTAAGTTGGCCTCAAGAGCCCTTTGGAACCTTAGGGTAAGTTAGGTGGGATGACTTTTCATGCTTCTTGTCCTTGTCATCCATTCACATAGAGCCTTGGGAGCCATGGTCAGTATTTTGGAATTTATTCTAAGAGCAGTGAGAACCTACTGCAGATTTCTAATGAGGGTGGGGGGTGATGAAAAGGACCTGGGCTGAAATGAGGCCAGTGGATTAGAGGGTACCCAGAATGAATGCCACAGCCTGGATGACAAACAACAGTGGCTTCAGCTAACACCAGTAGAACTGGAGAGAATGGACAAATGTGTGATATGTTTAGTAGGTGAAATACCAGATTTGGCAACCTTAGTGCTGTGAGTCTTCCAAAAGGCCCTCTACTGAACATTTAATTTCAGCTTGTCTCTCTATTGCTAAATTCTTTACATCAGAGCTGTAGCAGAAAAGGACAAACCTCAAATCTGCAAACACAGACATATTTTTATCGGCTCCTGATGTGGGTCTTCATTTCATAATTTGGTTGCCTTAGAATACTGACAAAGTTGTAGCTTTTCTACTGCATTAGTGAGGAAGGGCTAGGGTCTGTGGGGGTAACTGGTGAAATTTCAGCGCTGAAGCTCACATAAATCTGTTTGTACTTAGGGGCCGCACTCGACGTGAGTGAGCGAGAGGGACAGCTCCACACGGTCACTCAGAAAACCAGCCTGACCGAGGCCCAGCCATCTTGTAGCTCCTCCCCTGGAACACGAGGCTTCCTGAGTGGCCATTACAGGAAGAGAATTGAGAATCCCACGTGCAGCTTTCCATGCTGCGGCTCAGAAGTGACATGTCATTTCCACACACGTTTCATTCGATTAGTTGCAATGGCCCCACCTAACTGCAAGGGGGCAAATGGAATAGCTAGGGGGTATTGCAGTTTCTGCCACACACACAATGACCACTTTTCACATACAGGCACTGAAAAAATTATTCCTCGGAGATAATGCACCTGGATGAGGAGGAGAGCGTAACTAACCCATAGTGAGAGGGGGATCACTGGGTTGTCAGCTAGGCTCATTCACTGACTAAGGAACGTTTTCCTTCAGATAAACAAGATTTAAAATTGGGCTTCAACATTACAAACAGTTCAGTCAGGGACCTTCAGGTTTGTAGAGAATGAGCACGTTCAAAAATGGGAAATCCGAGGTCGGCTCTGCTGCCTGGTGGTCGGGAGGGCGGTGGGCTTGCCTTTTCAGGGTATATGAGGTCGGTGGCTTCCTTGTTCTTCTACCCCTGGATCTTCACTGCAACAGAATCTTTTCTAATTGAGCTGTCAACCCCTCAGTCAGATTGGCAGCTAGAGCCCCTTCTCAAGGCTGGGCTGTTGAGTGGAAAAGGATTTAAACTGACATTAACACCAACCTGAGCTGCGCATGAGGTACATTTCTTTATCCCCCACCACCTCCCGCACCCCCCACCACCCCCCGCCACCTCCCCCACCCCCATTACCTCCCCCACCCCCCACCTCCCTAACGCCCCCACTCCTCTCCTCTCCCTTCAGATTCCCCGATAGAGCCCTGCCTTCCACTCCTTGAGTCATTCATTACCCGCTACATACCCACGCTAGTGGAAAGACATTTTTCTCATCCTCCCTCATTTAGTTCTAAACGAAAAGCAATACAAATGGAGTCAAAGGGTCTTTTTTCCTGTGTGACTTGTTTCTACCCCAAAAGAAAGTCTTTTAAGGCCGGCAGGGTACCATTCACAGGGGCCTCGGCTTGGGAGGCTACTGTTCTGTTCTCTTTGCCCATCCCTTCCCTTAGGCAGAGAATTTCCTCATATTACTACCTCTAGGAGCTCTTAAATTACAAATTATAGAAAAGGTGATTGTTTTTGAGATCAAATCTACATAACTAGGAATTAATAAGATAATTTTCCAATGATTTGTGTGTATATACGTATATGTGTATATTAGATTCCCCTTCACTTCAAAATGCTATTGCTTGTCATATAGGAAAATGCCAAAAAATATAGTCTATAAAAATATTTCAGTCTGTGTGGTCACAGTTTAAGTGACTATGACAAGTTACTTCTATGATTTATTTTTTCCCTTTGTAAAGTGGAATTTCCCCAAAGGTAAATGACCAATACTAAGCATTGCTTAGATCATTGAGTTGTTTCAGAATAAAGTAATGTATGTGGAAGCCCTTTAAAAATCTTTTAACCACCATACAAGCATAAGATATTCCTATCATTAATGCTTCTTTTGTTGTTGTTGAAAAGATGAGTGATAGAAGGGACTTCCAAAAATAATTTTCCCTGTCAGGAAACGATGCTACACATGGTCCCCTGAAAATATTAATGGGAAGACAATAAACAATCACTACTGAGGAAGATTTTCAAAGTAACCAGTGTTGCTTTGCCAGCATAGGAATATGGAGAACTACAATCATCCCTGCCTCCTTCACAACTCTTTTTGAATTAGTCCATGCTCTTCACTTCCAAAGTCCCTTCAAAATACTGCTGTCTTGGTGGCTCAGTCAGTTAAGCCTCTGCCTCTTGGTTTTGGCTCAGGTCATGATCTCACAGTTTTGTGAGTTCGAGCCCCATGTGGGGGCCTGTGCTGGCAGCGTGCAGCGTGCTTGGGATTCTCTCTGTCCCTCACTTCCTGCCCCTCCCCCACTCATGCTGTCTCTGCCTCTTTCAAAATAAATAAACAAAAAACAAATAAAGTCCCTTCAAAATAAATGATAACAAATCTTTTCAGTTTGGAATGAGGTAGGGGCACCCTGTTTTGTATATGGTTATGGTATTGCTGATGGAGCAGAATCAGAGTCTATTTCAATATAACTGATGACCAGAGAGCTTTAGGGGGCCACCTGCTCCCTGGATTAGGAGACACTTTATCTAGAAATATAGTGCTCATCATCCTTGAAATATAAACTATCTATTTATATCTCAAATAATGATGGGTTGAAGTGTTATTATGAAAGGAAAGACACAGATTTCCTATAAATGTGTTTTTCTTGTGATAATATGTGAAATTACATTCCATGTTAAATTGCTTGAGGCAAGGAAGGTTTAATATGTATCTAAATAATTAAGCTAATTGTGTAAAAATATATTTGCAGAATTCACCAAATGTGTTAATACATTTCACATCATGTTTACCCATTTTACATGACTAAAGTTTGCTTTGCGAAATGTTCTCCAAAATACCGAGAGGCCTCAGAGTCTCCACAATTGTTATCAACATTCAGTGCTCTCTGGTGAGGAAAAAGAGGTGTGAAGAGTCACATCTTGAGAAATGGTATGCTGTCTTTTCCTTTCCTCCATTCTACACGTTTCTCTCTCTTCTTCTCTACCGAATTTGGAATTCATACTCTTAAGTGTGTACTTTGGGGTATTCATGCCATATTTCTAAAAGGCATCATAAAAACAAAAAGACACATTCTCAAGGTCGATGTTCCCATCTCAATTAATTTTGCAGGACCAAGAGTCTGCAGTTTGCCAACAGACTCCCATTCCAATGTGTGGGCTGAGCTGATGTCACATGACCTTTTCAATCTTTCCCACGTGTAAATTGCACAGAATGCTGGGTGTGGAGCAAGACTGCTGCCATGGAAAGAAGAAGAAGAAAAATTTTTACTGCTTCTCATCACTTCTTAGAATGAATATATATTATATTTTGGTGTACAAAAGAGTGATGTGGGTCAGGCCATGTTTTGGCATGTGAACATCTTGTTAATGCCAAATGACTCAGTTTTTTGACTGGATGTGTGTTCCTGTTGCTCAGTTAAGAAGTGCTGGTGTGCTGTCAGCACAATTTATAAGATGAATAAGTAGGACTGCATCTCCGGGATGCCGCTCCCACTCTCCCTCTGGGAGTACTCCTCAACCTCATTGAATTTCTGCTCAATGTTAACTCCTGCCTTGCCTTTCCCCTCTGACTTCCTCTTCCGTATGGCTTATGGGTCTCACATCTACTTGCATCACAGTATCTTGAAAACCTGTGGCACGGATTTCATCTTCCCCACTAAATGAGGCTACCTGTGGTCTATGCTTTCTTCATTTTGGGTAACTCTTATTTTTCTAGATCAAAACATCCAGATGAGCACAGATGAGGATCTCTAGGGGCACACCTCCAGGGGCACAAGACACCTCAGGGACTATGCCAGAAAATCGTGCTGCAAAGGCCTGCACACAAGTTGTCACATAATCTTTATATTCGAGACCCAGGGTGGAGGATTGTCTCCAAATGTACGTTTCTCCTTGTTTGTTTAAATTTGTTTTCAACAGTTTTCACCTTCAACTTCACTTCTATGGCAGTAAGTTAGCTGCCTAGGGAATGGCATTAATTTTATAGTGGCTCAGAGGCCATTTCATATCCAGAGCTGATGCGATGGACCTAACACTGCACCTGACTCAACAGTAGGAGTGTGTGAAAATGCAGAATCATTGACCCAGTACCCTGGGTTTAGACACTCCATCATTCACCTACCACTGTCTGCTTCTCCTTGCTGCCATTCACTAGTCTCTTCCACATTCCTCGAGTATGCTGGGTCTGGGCCCCTTCAGTCTTTTCATGACATAATAAATATTACTGGGGTGTCTGGGTGGCTCAGTCAGTTAAGCATCTAACTCTTGATTTCAGTTCAGGTCATGATCTCCTGGTTCATGAGTTCAAGCCTTGCATAGGGCTCTGTGCTGGTAGTTCAGAGCCTGCTTGGGATCCTCTCTCTCTCCCTCTTTTTCTCTGCCTCTCTCTCTCTCTTAATTAATTAATTAAAAACTTAAAAAGTAATAAATATTATTTACCATTTAGGAAACTGTTGGGAATTGACAGCCTACAATGATTAGTAGACCACCACCTCCACCATTGTCATCATCACCATCACTACCAATAGCTCAGTCCCTGATATGTGTCTCTTATGCTAGAGAATAAAATTCACTTGGTTATAATTCTTTGGCTCACCATCAGCACTCTCCTTAGAACCGTACTATACAATACAGTAGCCACAAGTCACATGTGGCTACTGAGAACTTGAAATGTAGCTAGTTCAAACTGAGGTGTGCCATAAGAATAAAATACATGCTGAAAAAAGCATGGGAAGTAGCTCATTAATAATCTTTACAGTGATTACATGTTAAAATGACAGTGTCTTTAATATAGCAGATTGCATGGAATATATAAAATTAATTTCTCCTGTTTCTTTACTTTTTTTTTCCAACGTTTTTTTTTTTATTTTATTTTTATTTTTTTTATTTTTGGGACAGAGAGAGACAGAGCATGAACGGGGGAGGGGCAGAGAGAGAGGGAGACACAGAATCGGAAGCAGGCTCCAGGCTCTGAGCCATCAGCCCAGAAGCTGACGCGGGGCTCGAACTCATGGACCGCGAGATCGTGACCTGGCGGAAGTCAGACCCTTAACCGACTGCGCCACCCAGGCGCCCCTCTTTTTACTTTTTAAAATACCTACTAGAAAATACAAACTTATGTATGTTGCTCATGTTTGTGGCTCATAATACAGTTCTATTGGACAGAGCCGCCCTAGGTTATAATTCCTCTGGCTTTCCCTTCAGGAATCTCAAACGTAGATGGAGCAAGAGACACTCCTGCTTTCGATTATGGATTTGAGGGTCTAGGTTGCCCAGGGCAGCTGGGTCCAGCCTGCCCTGCCAAGAGGGAGTAACAGGAGAAAAACTGATGGGCGTGCAAGTTACAAGTCGGTTACTAAGAGCCTAAGTGGAGCCCTCAGGAAAGAGTTATTGCCTCTTAAATAGCACCTTACTCTCTGGGAGTGAATGAAAGGAGGAGCTCTTTCTGTTAAAGTCATTTAAGATCCTTTGCTGAAAGGAACCATATGCTACACAATGAAATGTATTCTAGGCAAGATGCACATGTTTTGCACAATAAACACGTATGCAAATCTTGCAAAGATTTTTAAGGGGGAAAATGGGCTGATATTATTCGTATCTGTATCATTTAACACATCCTCGTTCTTCTAATCAGAAGTCAAATCCTGATCATGGCCTTCCTCCTCTGCCTCCACCCTGACAGGGAATGTTTTTTATACAAAAGCAATTGAAGAGTTTTGTTTTTGGTCTTGAGGAATTTGTTTCTGGTGGCTGCAATTTAAGGCTTCCTAAATCATAAGTTCCTAACAGACTGGCAAATATCCCGTGGGCCTGGCAGCATCTGCAAATGCCTCCTTCCTCCCTGGGACAATCTGGGTGGGAACAGCACTGAGCCAAAAATCCCAAGACCTGAAGCTGCGGCCTGCCCTTTTCAAGTCTAAGATTCACAAAGCATTTTCTCTTTAGGACTGTTCTCAGACTCAAAATATTTCGAACACAGAGCTGCAATCCATAATTGGAGCTGGTATCGAAAGGAAATTAGAATGCTTCCTGAATCACATCCATGCAAGTTTTCTCTCTGCCTAAATGAGTCTCCCATTGCAGGTGATAGAGTACGAGAGGCCTTGTGGGGTCCCAATAAAGTTATGCTAGCTGGTAAATAAACATGAAAATTCAGAAATCAGTGTAGTCCTGGGAAATTCCAGTCAGGGAGTAAAAGGTCTCACTGAGCATGGTGCTATCCCTTTAATTGTCCCCTGCTCTGTCTGTTGCTTCCCATCATACATTCTTCTGAAAAGCCATATTGCTACAAATACACATTTAGAATTTGATTACAGAGTCTCATCCATTTACATGTACAAGATAGAGCCTACTGTGACAGATTAATGCTCCTAAAGTTTGTACAGGAAGGTTAAATAAAGTGTTACTTTTACGACACCGAATATCTTTATGATGCTTTTGCTAAATCAGAGACCACTTGGTGATGCTGCAGATGTGCCAGATACTTCTCGCGGGCTGGCAGAGTGCCACCGAGGCTTTACCCATCTATCACGCTCCTTACCTTTCTGCACAGGCCATCCTCTCTGCTGTGTGCAATGCAATATTCTCCAGGCGGCTTTCCTTTCTATAGTTTAGTCAAAGTGAAACAATTCAAGTCCTGTCATATCGAGACATTGCAATGTTACTAGAAAGAGTGAAACTTGAAATTTCACACACAATTCTGCTCTTTCTGACACAGACAAAACACATACACTCACACACACATATGCGCGCACGCACACACACACACACACACAGTCCTGGGGATTGTAAGGCCGTAGTTAAAACTCCTACCACATTTTATCTTCTTTGCCTTCTGCCCTGATTTTTTCATATCCATCCACTTTAGTTGCCTTGCTTTTTCTTCCACGACGAAGTCTAGAATATCCTATGATGATCTTTGGTCACACTGAATTTTCTACTTTCTTTTCAATATCTATGCAGTGTCATCTTAATAGGGAAGACTGTTTGTTTGTTTTTCTTAATGTTATTATGTATACTGAAAAACTCATGTAAAGGCACGTCTTGGCTGAGCCATAATTTGGCCAGAATTACATGTCCCTAATGCTTGCTGTTGCAATGGGAGACAGAGAGAGGAGCTAAAGAGAACCCCTTCAGGTATCCTATGTAGGTTTGAAAAGAGTGACAAAAGCCTCTTAGGGCCTTGGCCTACTCTAATGCTGAAATGGTATAAATTTCAAGCCATATTGGATGGTTTAAAATCAAACAGGGTGTGTAAGAGAAGGTCAGATGGACTGAGTTGGCAACTCTGTATTTTGCATCTGAACAATTAAAGGACCTTAAGTGTCTCAAGGAAAGGTTATAGCAATGCAAGGAGTGTTCTTTTTCTGCAGGAGATGAATCTTCCTAGTGAAGAAAAAACTTGCTGTTTTGCTAGCACAAAAAAGAAGCAGGGACTTTGGGTATTCCATTGGTTAACAAAACATTGCCCTCCCCCATTTGGCTGATGTATAAAGTACACTTACTTACAGCCATCACTGAACCAGCTTTTTCAACTCCTTCTCAGTCCCCAAGGAATTTCCTATGAAATCCGGGAAAGTGTCACAACTCAGATGAAGTCTGAGGAGGGAAATTCAGTCTTCTGGCCAAATATTGCCTGTTGCAATATACCCCTCCCCACCGGTGCTCCATAACTCACCAGGATCACAGCAGAAGGAGAAACACATCAAATCCTTATTACCTACTGGTCTCTCACTGATGGAGTCACTCATAAAAAATATTTTAAAATACCAAAAAATTCAGATCATAGTGATTAGCTTCTTTGGTGCTCTTAGGTCACATTCATAGAGACTAGTAATGTGGAAATAATTGATTATAATTGATTGAATGTCAAAAATGTTGATTCCTTCTTTTTAATTAAAATAAACATGGATCCATTTAACCAAAGCTTTTGGGCCATGAGGTGATGAATGTGAGGATGCTTTGCAAACTGTAAATTATGATACAAAATTCCATCCAGAATGGAATACTACACTGCCCTTAGAAAGAACATATACATACAAAAAAAAAAGAAATTTTTTTTAATGCTCATTTGTTTTTGAGAGATAGAGCTCAAATGGGAGAGGGGAAGAGTCAGAGGAGGACAGAGGTTCTGAAGCAGACCCTGTGCTGACATCAGCAAGCCCGATGCTGGGCTTGACCTCACCACCTATGAGAGCATGACCTGAGCTGAAGCTGGACACTCAGCTGACTGAGCCACCCAGGTGCCCCTGAAAAAAATCAGAAATCTTATGTAATTAAGTAGCAAAGCCAATTATCAATATCATGTGTATAAATATAATTCAATATGGGGGAAGAAGTACTACATATATATATATGTGTGTATATATATATATATATATATATATATATAGTGTGTGTGTGTGTGTGTTATGTTTCCAGAAAACGTTTTGAAAGCTGGAGACTAGTAGAATGTGGGCCTTGATGGGGGAAGTCCTTAAATTATACATTTCTACATTGTTTGAATATTTTCTCAATTTTTAAAATATTTTTTCAATTTGGAATACATTACATTTGTTATTTAAGATACTTTTAGGGGTGCCTGGGTGGCTCAGGTGGTTGAACATCCCACTCTTGATTTCATCTCAGGTCATTATTCCAGGGTCATGGGATAGAGCCCTGCATCAGGCTCCACTCTGAGTGTGGAGCCTGCTTGGGATTCTCTCTCTCTTCTTCTGCCCCTCACTTGCTCTCTCTCCCTAAAATAAATAAAATGAAACAAAATACTTTTAAATGTATGTAAAGAACTAAAGTTAGATATTCTCTGAAATCAAGTGATGCATAATAATATGCAAAAGTTTATGTCATTCAGGGCACCTGGGTGGCTCAGTCGGTTGAGTGTCCGACTTCAGCTCAGGTCATGATCTCTCAGCCTGTGGGTTCAAACCCCACGTTGGGCTCTGTGCTGACAGCTCAGAGCCTAGAGTCTGCTTCCAATTCTGTGTCTCCCTCTCTCTCTCTGCCCCTCCCCCGCTCATGCTCTGTCTCTCTCTCTCTCTCTCTCTGTCAAAAATAAATAAACATTAAGAAAAAAGTTTATGTCATTCAATCATTAGTTTCATCAAAATACACTTTCGACCACTTAGAGACTGAGAGAGTTAGAGACAAAATACACTTTAGACCATGTAGAGTCGCATGCTACTAGGTCCAAGACTAACACACACACACACAATCATTCAATTCACTTTGGGCTCTTATTTTGTTCACTATAAAAAAACAAAACATCATGGGTAAAAAAAGATGGACCATTGAGACAACATTCTTGTGATCAAATCTCAGTCCTTTCTTGCTGTGGGACCTTAAGTGGGTTAGTTAACATCTCCGTATCAAATTTATCATCTTGAGTATGGAAATAATAATAGTACCTACTTCCTTGGGCTGTTACTAGAATTAAATGAATTAATATTTGCAAAACTCTTGGAACACATGGGAAGTTCTGCATCAGTGTTCATTAGACAAAATTAATCTATGAAAGGTATTTGGTCTCAGGAAACATATTCTCATAAGTAGAAGGATAGGACATATAACAAAATATAGATCAAAGGCATGTTAATCACCAAAAAGAGTGTGATAGAGGCTTTAGATAGGTACTCTTTTTTTTCATTTTTAAAAATGTTTATATATTTTTGAGAGAGAGAGAGAGAGAGAGCATGAACAGGGAAGGGACAGAGAGAGAGAGAGAGAGGGAGACACAGAATCTGAAACAGGCTCCAGGCTCTGAGGTGTTAGCATGGAGTCTGGTGTGGGGCTCAAACTCGGGAATGGTGAGATCATGACCTCAGCCAAAGTCCGATGCTTAACCAACCAGCCACCCAGAGCCACCCAGGAGCCTCTAGATAAGTACTCTTACTCTCCGTGTTCCCCTTCTTATGTTTGTCCTAAAGATAGAAAGGCTAAAAAAGGCTTTACCAGACTCCTATTCAGCTAGAATTGTGGATTCAAATTAAGTTTTACCAAATTGGGTGCATTCATGAGATTTGGATGCCAACGTGGGAAAGAAGCTATATTTCTGCTGCTGCCAAGCAAGCTTCAACAGTTTGATGGTGGCCGGACTTTGCATTTGAATGTGTAGTCATCAGGTTGGTGAATGTAAGAGGTTAGTATAGGGCCAGTTTCCTCCCTGCTAAATTTAACTAAGACAGTGTTACAATTTTACAACCAATACAAGAGTGGCTGCCTCCTGATCTTCCAAATATATTCCAGTATTGAAATACCTGGGGTAAATCTATGTCTTGCTGGAACTACTGAGGCAGTTTCTGTTTCATGGGCTGAACTCTGATACAAGGAGAGAAAACAACCACTGTCCTTAGTCCAGGGAGAGATCAAGGCATTCTGGTAGAATTTAGAGAGGGAGTACATTCCTGCAGGGGGTGTGGAATAAGCAAAGCCCGGGACTCAAGGATGTATGTGGTATGATTGCAGGACATCTGGCCAGAGCCGAAGAGGTGGTAAAAATTAAAGTTGAAAAAGAAGGTTTGAACTAGATTTTGGAGAGCATTGAATACTAAAACCTTTATACCAAGGAATAAAAACATTTTTGCAGAGTTCAGTAATTAATGTGTATGGAAGGGTGAGGAGATGCTTTCTGCAGGAATGTTACCCTGTGCAAACACTCCCTTGGGAATTTTAAGTTCAATTTAATAGGGATTTACTGAAAGAATACTGTGTACATGGCACTAAAAGGGGCCACAGAGGTAAGAATTGAGACAGGCAAATGTGAGCAAGTCTCATTCCAATAGTGGGACCTGGGGCAGCCAGATAACCTGGCTGTAGGAATATCTGCAGATCTTATGAGACATCGTGCATTCTGAACGATGAGACAGAAGTTTTTGCTACTTACAAGTGAAGTGAAATAAAAGTACACAGGTCGCCTGGATCTGTAACCTTTCCTCATCTTTGGGTAGGTAATTTAACCACTCAAAGGCTCACCTTCATTTTAGTACAAATGGAAGTAATACTGACAACATTATAGTGTTGGGAAGATTAATTGAAATTATATGTATAAAGCACTTTAAATTGAAAAATGTACAAAAATGTAAAGTACACAAATGTGTTTCCAAGTGGACAGACTTGCTATGTGCAAAGATTTTTCAAGAATTTCCTTTTCACAGGGTGTCAGAAGTATTTCAGCTAGCAGAAAGAAATATGCTAATTGGAAGTAGATGAATCATAATCTGTGTCTTTTTTGTGAGAGGTTAGGTGTGATCTGAACTATGTGTAGCTAACAAAAGTGAAGCATAATTAAAACAATTAGCTGGTGGTCCATTCAATGTGTCTCAAAAAGATGCCCTGTTTGTAAATTCTCAGCTTCTTCATTTGAACACCTAAGGTTCAGATCACATTTTCTTCACACAGTCAATTCTGGAATATTCCATGTGCCTTTTCCTTTTTAATTAATATTTCCTCACATTTTCTATTATCCTATCTCATTATTCCAGGTTTAATCTAAAAGATTTTTCAGAATTAAAAGTAGAAGTGTCCCTAGTCTCATTCATGGCCCTTTACATCCTCATATAACATGCCTCTTCTCTGCTTCTCACATTCCTTCTTAGGAGAATATACAGTGAGAAGCAAGAGCCACAGAAGGGGGTGGGCTGGGAGGAAGTGCCCCTACAGCAGGGGCCCGGAGGAAAGGAAAGAAAGAGAGGTACGGGACTTACTCCCCTGGCTCCCTGTCTGCAAGATTGTCTTGGGCTGTGTGTGCCTCTGTTGCAGAGGCTGACACTTCTTTCAGAATAGCCTTCTTTACAAGACTCTTTTTTTTTTTTTCTGGACTCAGGTAATCTCTCCTGTCTCCTATTCTGGAGCCTAGAGGTGTGAGAAACTCTTCAGCTACCAAGCCATCGCTTTCTTCTGTGCTGTTCCTCTCCCTTTCCCCACCTTTGTCAATCATCCTTTTGTAAGTAAATACCCCTTAAATTATCCTCATTTGAGTCTGCCACCTGTTTACTGGGGAGATGCTGACTGAGACACCCCCTCCCCCTGGGGTACACTTTTCAATACTTACTTTAGTTGTAACCATGGTGTTTGATAGACAAGGAACGACTTCATGGAAGGTGGATCTAGAGGCCACAAAAATATTGACCTAAAAGTTCTTCCCAGAGAGCAGAATCAGGGCCTAATCAAAGAAAAAAAAAAACCCTCATCTTTAGGTCGGAGACCTTCAAATGTGTGCCCGGGAAAATTTTTAAATGCCTCCCATTCATTCACCCCTCTGAATGGAAGTGTTTATTATTGTTTTTCTGACTCCCTTCCACCAGTGTAAACTGGGTTTGTGTGGAGGAGAAGAGGCTAGATTACTTACCTTTTTAGCTCGTGAATCTTTGGCCATACTGAGGCTTGGCTGAGGTCACTCAGTATCAATCACCAAGGGGTCCCAGACCGGGTGCAGTGGCAAAGACTGCCAGTACCTATGAATATCTGTCTTTTCTTCCACTTCCTGACACACATTGAATTATACTTCCTAGACTTTTCTGCAGTTAGGTGGCTATGAATTCTGACCAATGGGATATGAAAGTGACAGGAAGACCTGACCCTTGAAGACTTCCCACACTCAAATCTTAACTCTTTTTTTTTTTTCTATCTACCACCTGAATGGAGAAGACTACAAGGACCTATATCTCCATAAGAAATAAGAGACTAAAGTCCCAAAAGACTACATCCCATCAACTGGTATTTAGACTGAAATGTGATTGAGAAATAAATGTTTACTGTGAAGCCCATGAATTCGGGAGGGTGTGTCTCTCAAAGCAGCTCTCATTACTGACCTTACACGTTAGAACATGTTCAGTTGCAAGTATCAGACAACCTAACCTAAACTGGATTAAGCCCAATGAAATACATGAACAGATGTGATGGAAATTTCAGAATAAGGCTACCATTTAGGGACTACCTGATGCAGAGCCTCCATCAAGTAGGCAGGGTTCTCTCTACCCCAGGTTGGTTGGTTCTATTCTCCTCTGGTACTGTTTTCTTCCTGAGCCAGGATCTCCTTCTCCATTGTATGATGGTGGTAGCAGATCCAGAAATCACAATTGTCTCCGCTTCATTGTCATGCTAGCTCCACTTTCAGGACCTAAACTGGCACAACTTTGACTCAATCACTTTTGAAGGTCATGGGTAGTGAATAAGCTGAGGTACTAGATGCCATCAGGTCACCCAACAGGCAAATGTAGTGCCCCCTGCGGCCAAGTGATGTGGGTGTGGTGTGAAAGAAAAGATGATTCCTAAAGGAAAGTCAGGATATTTCTTTTCTGGGAAAGGTAAATGGACATTGTACAAGGCAAACGACCAAATCCCACTATATCCTTTTTATGCCCATTGTTCTCTTTTGTCTACCATTATTGTTGAACAACCAACAATATTTTTTCTTTTGTCTCTTCTTGCAACATTTGTTATACAATCCTGTTTTATACCCCTGATTATAGTTGACATGGGTTTAGAAAAAAAAAACAAAAAAACAAAACATAAATTTTGCAGAGATTAGGTTTAATGAAGAGAAGATTCTATCAATTTATAGAGGTCTTGAAAGATACCAGAAAATTGCCATCAGAACCTCCAAAAAGGTATCCTCTCTCTGACAGTTAAATCTTCTTTCCCCCAAGCACAAACATTCAAGGTATATTTTTTTAAAAAGTAGTTCTTATTCATTTTTCTCATATTTTTAATCTGTTTAGCTTAATTGCTAGTCATGTAACAATATTGTTTGTTACTAGTTTCATTGCAAATTTAAGCTACACTGTGAGTTAAATAGACTTTTGTGAAATGGTCTAGGAACCTTACAACTATTTATAACACTAACTAGGAGGAAATGTGTTCTGTGTTTTAAAAAGTCTGTTTGTAAGTATTCTTTTAAATACAATTCATTTGTAAATGTTGTGGGGGGGGGCGGAGGGGTTCTCTTTCATTTCTCTTTTGTTGTGTGACAAACCACCCAAATACTTTGTGGCACCAAACAATTTATTGTATCTCTCATGGTTCTGTAATCTGTCTGGTCAGTAGGATAGTTCTTCCTGGGGCATCTCTCTTGTGGTTGCAGCTGGGACTGCCATCATCTGAGGGCTGGACTAAGCCAGATGTCTAAGATGGATCACTCAAATGGCTGGTGGTTGACATTGGCTGTCATCTGGCAGCTGAGCAAGGGACACTGATAGGGCACCTTTACATGGCCATTCTTTGTAGCTTGGGCTTTTCAGAGTGTAGCGGGTGGGTTCCAAGAGGGAGACTCCAGTGTGAAAGCCCCAAGAGGCCCAAGTCAAAGCTGCATGGCTTCCTATGGCCTAGCCTCAGGAGTCCCATAGTGTCATTTCTACCACATTCTATTGGTCAAGAAAGTCACTCACCCAGGTTCTAGAGGATGGGGAGTAGAATTCACCTCTCAATGTGAAGAACAGCAAAGAGTTTGCAGCCATTTTTAATGTACCATAGAGCGTCTCAGCATTTTCCCAGAAGTAGCATAAAGGAAGTGGTTACCAGTCAGATGGCTTATGTTCATATCTAGGTTTTTATTCCCTGCTGGTCTTGGGTAAATTTCCTAACCCTTCTGTGCCTTGACATTGTACCTCTGCAAAATGGTGATAATATAAATACTTATCTTACAGAGTGGTTTGAGAATAATAAGTAATGCATTAAAAAGTGCTTGGTTTACTTCCTGGCAAATATTACCTAGTTTTATTATTATCATTATTAGAGCATGAGGATGATGTTGCAAGACAGGTATATGTGACATTGTCATCTTTTCCATGAGGCTTACACAAGCATGTAAAGTATTGATTGACTGATTAATTGATTGATTGCTTAAGACTGTCAGCATAGCACGACACAATTTTTGGCTGCTTTTTTTCATTTTACATATTGGGCTTGAACTCTCTCAAATCCCTCCCATGATGGAGCTACTTTGATTGCTATCAGTTATGTCTTAAGTTGGTTACACAAATGCTTTCTACATAGGCCAGAATGTCACTACCTTCCTTTTGATTAGTTACTGGTATGTCATTCAGGTATCTTTCTTTCCTGTCTTCTTTCAGGGAGCCCAAATTGTTTTACCAGGTAGGCCAGTGGATCTCTTCTACCACAGAATTTGGTTGATTGGTATGAGAGAAGCTATTTTTCAAAAGCAAAATAATTAATATGCTCTATTATGCATGATGTGTTCTAGATAACTGCTCTATAAGCTGAAAATAAAGATTTGTTTTCAAATGAGAAAGAAGAAAATAATGTTTATGGCATGTGAACTCTTTGAATATTTTTCTTTTAAATAGAAGGTGGATTACTTTTCAATAATAAATGAATGATTAGGGTTAACTTCTTTATAACAAGACTTCTAGGCTGACTTTTTCATCTGTTCTTAAATGGGACATCCCATGAAAATTATCAGGCTATTAGAAATAAGCTAGATTTTCATTTTTGCCAAAAGAACTCTGAATAGCATTTATACAAACCAAAAAAAAATTGGCAGAACAGATTGTAGAAATTATAACTAAGCTAGAGGACATTTTCTATTTCTAGAAGAAAATGTTACTTGTATCCAAGGAGCATTGTTGTTTCGGATTTGGGCTCCCTTTCCAAAGAAGTCTGGAATTTTTTTCATCTCGGCCTACAGAACAGAGTAGTTAGGTGCTGGGACAGCTTACAAGACTGCCTTTTTGGATCAAGTATAAAGGCACTTTGGGCCTTCTGGGACCTGAGCAGAGTACATTGCTCAGGTCATCTTGACCTCCAGGGATGACTAGTACTATTTCTCCCATAAAAGCTGTTTTCCCCAGACTCTCCAGTGACAAAATGTCAGAGCACATAGGGTCTAGAGACCTCATAGATGATCTTTACAATTGTTTTACAGTTGGGGAAACTCAAACCAAAAATGAGAAATTATTTATCTGTAGTCCATTTGTGGTAATGTGTAGGTATTCAGATTTCAATAGTGTTCTCTTTTTAATAAACTAGGAAGCCCCTTAATGAGTCTCCACCTTTGCCACAATGCAGAGGCTGTATTTTTAGTGGGACCTGGACTGTGACCCAGGGCATTAATAAAAGATGGCTGAAGAGACAGACAGAACTCAACTGGAATTTGTACATGAGTTCTAGGGACTTACTCATTTGAGCCAGCTCTTAGGTTGGTATTGCTCAGGGGTTAAAGTCACATTCAGAGTCCCTGTTCCTGCTAGTAATACTGAGTGAGCTTTCTGTTAGTGTCAGGGAAAACAAATAATGCACGAGAAGGTCACAATCTATATACTTTTAAATAGGGGCCATCCCTGGGGTGCCTGGGTGGCTCAGTCAGTTAAGTGTCCAACTTCGGCTCAGGTCATAATCTCATGGTTCATGGGTTTGAGCCCCATGTTGGGCTCTGTGCTAACAGCTCAGAGCCTGGAGCCTGCTACGGATTCTGTGTCTCCCTCTCTCTCTCCCCCTCCCCTACCTGTGCTCCCTCTCTCTCTCTCTCTCAAAAAATAAACATAAAAATTTTTTTTAAATAGGGGCCATCCCTCATTCATTCACTCAGGCATCCATGCATCCATTCACAGATATTCACTCATCACTTACTCTGTACCAAATACCATGTATAGCACTAGGAAAGCAACACATACTATCCAGTCTTCACTGTGCATGGAAAGTAAAAAAAATGTTTCACCCCAGTCAAATTTCAAAATATAAATTTCTCCTCCTACTCCCTGGCTTGCCTTTTCACTCTGTCAACATTGTTGTTGGATGAAAAGTTCATAGTTTTAATAGAAATATGTTATCAATCCTTTGTTTTCTGCTTACGGATTTTTAAAATTTTGCCCACTTAAAAACTGGGCAAAAGACATTTACAGGGACTTTGCAGATAAGATGTCAAATAGCCAATAAGCCCATGAAAAAGTGTTCAACATTACTAGCCGCCAGAGGAATGCAAATTAAAATTATAGTATGATACCACTATACTTTAACCAGGAGTGTAAAATATTAAAACTAAAATATCTAAAACTAAAATATTAAAGCTGACACTATCAAGTAAGGGTGAGAACATGAAATAACTGGAACTCTGATATGGCTGTTAGATGTCAGAATGATGGGGTCGTTGATTAGGAAGAGGCATGTGGATGTCTGCTAAGATGCTAGATATGTTCTCTATCTTGAATTGGTGGTGGATATGTATACATATGTAAAAAATTATTGATTTGTGTGATTAAGATTTGTACACTTTTCTGTATGTAAGCTATATCTTAATAAAAACAAAAGTAAGGGAAATGAACACATCTATTTGCAGTTGCTGTAGGACTCTTTCACAGACTCTTGCCGAGTTATTATATATGTCAGTACCTTTTAGCAAATCACCCATGGACAGATTTCCATTGGCATCCCTTTCTGGTGCTGACACCTGACCCCTACTTTTTTGTGAAGCCACTTGTATTCTCTTCATAAACCCAAATAAAGATCTTCCAAGTATCTTACTCCTAATTCAGAAACATGGTATTTGGAGTTTTACAACTTTATAATGAAAAACCATGTCAAGGAAACACCCTATGTTAAAACAGTTACCCAGAATGTATAGTGGGTCTGAGTAAACTATAGAAGGTGACAGACAGCTCCTGTGGCAGCCGAAAGGAGACTTTCTCAGGATTGAGCCCTATTTGCTGAACTTACATCCCATTTTCTCCTACATTTAGTCAAACTGGTGCTAATGCTTAGTTCAGTGTTTCTTAGATTTTTGGAATTGTGACAGCAAATCATAATTTAGTTTGCATATGATTCTTACCAATTTTGTAGAAGTGTTATATGTTTCATTTTAAATTAATTATAACTGAATCAATTACATTTGAGGATTTCTGCATCTTTTGAAGCAATACATCTTATAAGGTGTTACAAAACAAGGGCTTTTACTCACAGCCTTTTCTCACCTTTAGGCATGCTACAGATTCAAAGTACATATCTCGGCAGTAAAATTTAGATTTTGGCTCACTATCTAAAAAAAAAAATGTGTCCCATCCCACCAACTGACAGTGTTTCAAGCTATTAATAGCCTGATCCCTGTATACTTGGTTCTCTGATATTTTTAGAGTCTGCATTGGAGTGCATTAAATTGTTTTTCTCTCTTCTTAAAAAAGTAATTATTGAGACTAGATTCTGCCAACAACATTTTGCAAAATAAAATAATAGCTTGGAATTGTTTTGAACTACAATATTACTACTTTTGCATTGTTACTGTAAGAAGTATTTTTAGTGGTTCATTTCATGAAAACACAGCATTCTATGGTAGCCCATCATTACATTAGTTTATGTTTACTGTACTTTCCTTAAAATTGCCCTTGTAGGGGGTACAGAATGCATATTTTCTTTCAACAAGAGAATATAACGCACTGGAAAGTCAAATCAAGAGAAAACCACTTCGGGAAATGATTATAGTCAAAGGTATGAAATTACACCCACTTCACTAATTACTGCTAATCTAATTTTATTTTTAGCTCCTAAGACAACACCCTGAAAACTCACTTCTCCTAGATGACCTATATAGAGTTGTTTTACAATCTGATGAAAGTAACCTAGTAATAGTGTCAAAGACAAAGAAGAATCCACCTTTGGAATAAAGGCCTTTAATCTGAATCCCCAGTTATAGCACATTACCCCTGCTGTTGTCCAGGGTGAAAATGTACCCTGTAAATCTATGTTGGGATGGGTAGTTTTCATAGGCCTATATGCCAGTTCCAGATCTGGTTCCAGAGTACAGTTGGGGCATGGAGAAAAGGATGTGAATGTTAAGAAGGGTAAAGCCCTATCCTCCCATGAGTCAGGACCCCTATCTGAGGTCTGACGGATGAGATTACTTTTGAGTTAGGCCTCAGATTGTTTAGGGTTCAGACAGTTCAACTTAGCATTCCTGAGCCATGGCATAAACGGTCTAGGTCTTCAAAAGATTCTTGTCATAAAAAATTATTTCTCAGGACACTTGATAATAAAATCAGCTTTGTTGGTCCTTTTTTCTTCTTTGCACACCTATGTCTTGAAGTAATATCTGTAGCCCAGGCCCCTTTTAAGCTCCAGATAAATTATTTTGATAGCCTCTTGAACATCTCCATCTATAAGCTAAATATCAAAAAAAATAACAAATATCAAAAAAATATCAAAAAAATATATCAAAATATCAAAATATCAAAAATATCAAAAAAAATCAAATATCAAATATCAAAAAATATATCAAAAATATTTAAAAAAATAACAGATTATTCTGATTAATATAGCATACAACAAAAAGTTTGAACATTCTATTACAATCAATATTTTATTTCCTTTCTATGCACTTTATTTTTCTACCTCCTCATAAACACCTTTTGATCTGGATTTGAAAAATAAGGGGCACCTGGGTACCCCAGTCAGTTAAGCATCTGATTCTTGATTTGTGCTCACAGTTCGTGGGTCAGAGCCCCACGTCGGGCTCTGTGCTGACAGCATGGTGGAGCCTGCTTTGGATTATCTCCCTCCTTCTCTCTTGGTCCCTCTCTCTATCAAAATAAATAAACGTAAAAAAAATTTTTAATTACTTCCAGTTCTTCAAATCCTATGCTACTGCCTTTCCCTATGATAAGAACATACTTTCTCCATCACTGTTCTGTCATTTCTATTGTTTTCCTTAAAAATTCAGTTAAGGTCTAAACAACTTGCATGGATGTTTCTCCTTTCTCATCTTAATCTCAAAAGGATTAAGTGCTTCCTTCCAGGTTCTGATAGTAATTTAGGAAGCCCTGCCTTTAGTAACAGTAAATTTAATTATAATTGTGCTGTGCATGAGTGTGTGTGTGTGTGTGTGTGTGTTTATATCTGTATTAGTATCCCTCTAGAACCACAATATCCAATGCGGTTGCCACTAGCCATATTAGATTATACAAATTTAAATTTTAATTGATTAAAATTAGGTAAAATTAGAAACATAATTTTTCAGTTATGTTATCCATTTGTGGATTGTGGCTATTCTTACTAATATTTCAGGAAGTTCTATTGCAGAACACTCCCATATAGAGTGGGCAATGTAGGCAGACAATATTTCCATATATATCACAGTGGTTGGTACCCAAGAGGTACTCAGTGAGTGATTGTTGATTGAATAAATAATAAATACAGTTTTTTAAATCCCTAGTACATACCAAGCAATCAATAAATATTTATTAACACAGGAATTCAATGAATTAATTAAAATATTGCTGCCATTTTAGGGGCACCCAGGTGGATCAGTCAGTTAAACATCCAACTTTTGATTTCAGCTCAGGTAATGATCTCATCATTTGTGAGCTCGAGTCCCATGTCAGGCTCTGCACTGACAGCATAGACCCTGCTTAGAATTCTCTCTCTCTCTCTCTCTCTCTCTCTCTCCCTCAATATAAGTAAATAAACATTTTAGAAAATAAAATAAAATAAAATAAAATAAATATTTCTGAGTTTGAACTCCTTGATTTTTAATATTGTTTTCTGTTTTGATGTCTTAGATTATCACTTCTTTTCTTGAATAGTGGTGTTTCTTAGTTAATGTTTCTGCATCAGTCTATAGTTCACATTTCTGCTATAATGATCTTTCTAAATGATGTTATTACACTTAATCAAAATTTCCCCTTGCTTCAAATCTTACAATAGGACTCCTACTTCGGGCTACATTGAAGTAACTAATACCATAATGCCTCTCATTGATTACATCTGGAACACCAAACAATATTTAGAACATGGCAGTTTGCAGAAAAAAACTTGAACACTTAGAAAGATTGTGATCCTTGAGAGTAGGCAAAAAAGGTGATTAACTTTTGCTTGGAAGTACATTCCAGATTATGGTAAAAAGCAGGAGAACTGAAACAGAGAATGGCATCTTGAGTTTGGACAAGTCAAAGTGGAGACCTCATTGAAAATACGGGGTCCTTAGTAGAGACACTAGAATGTCACTCCTTAGTCATATGGGTAATTATCCCTATAGTAAAGACTCCTTAAAGCTTACACACAAGTTTCAGACAATTAAGCTGATCCACAAAGAACTTCACTATTTGCTAAATACCTTTTGAAGAAAACAAACAAAAAATTCAGACACTAAATAAAAATCTAAAATTTATGGAAAGGAAGCAGGAAAATATGACCCTTAACCAGAAGTATAAAAAATCAGTCAACAGATACAGAAATGTCAGAGATGGTATAAAAATAATGGGATTAAGGAACAAGAACTTTACAACAGCTAATGTAAGTATGCTTAAAATTTTAAAGAAAATTTTAAATAAAATGAAGGAATAAATTATAGCAATAAAAACTACCAAATGGAAATTCTGGAGTTGAAATACACAACACTGAAAATTAAAGTTTACTGGATGGATTTAGCAGATTGGACACTGCAGAGGAAAGGAAGAATGAACTTGAACACATATCGCTAAAAACTATCCAACTGAAGCAAAGTGAGAGGGAAAAAAAGACATGCATGTGCACACAGACACACACAAAATGAACAGAAATCAGGACCTGTGAGACGATATTGAATAGCCTAATACACATGTAATTGTGTTCTTTTTTTTTTAATGTTTATTTATTTTTGAAGGAGAGAGAGACAGAACATGAGCAGGGGGAGGGGCAGAGAGAGAGGGAGACACAGAATCCGAAGGAGGCTCCAGGCTCTGAGCTGTAAGCACAGAGCCCAACGTGGGGATCGAATTCACAGACCACGAGATCATGACCTGAGCCGAAGTTGGATGCTCAACAGACTGAGCCACCCAGGTGCTCCCATGCAATTGTGTTCTTAAAAAGATATTTAAAGGCTATAAAATATTTGAAGGAATAATATCTGATAAGTTTCTATTTTGTTAAAAACTGTAAGCCAATGGATAGTAAATCCAACAAATACCAGCAAGAAAAACACAGAGGAAACCCTCCAAAGATATGGCAGAATAAAATTGATGTAAGCCAATGAACATGAGAAAAAATTGGCAGAAGTCAAGGGGGAAAAGATACATACAGAGCAGCAAGAATAACAATTATTATTGCTTAAACCTTGAAAACAATGCAAGCCAGAAGACAATTGAATGAAAATTTTAGTGTGTAGAAAAAAGTAATTGTCAACCTAAAATAAGCAGTAAAAATATCTTTCAAAAATGAGAGTAAAATGTTCAAATTTTCACTCAAAAACAGTTGAGGGAATCAATTGCCAGGAGATCCATAGTAAAAGAAATGTTAAAGGAAACTCTGAGATTCAAAGAAAATTTCCAGATGGAAATTAAAAAGGTATAAAGAGGACTAGAATTCATAAATATATGGGTCGATATGGAGGACATATTTCTCAATTTAAATTACTTTAAAATATATTTGGAGTGCCTGGGTGGTTCAGTCCATTAAGCATCCGACTTCAGCTCAGGTCATGATTTCACAGTTCGTGAGTTTGAGCTCCACGTTGGGCTCTGTGCTGACAGCTCAGAGCCTGGAGCCTCTTTCAGATTCTGTGTCTTCCTCTCTCTCTGCCCCTCCCCTGCTCACACTATACCTCTCTCTCAAAAATGAATAAAGATTAAATTTTTTTTTGAAGTTCTTTTTTTTTTAATGTTTATGTATTTTTTGAGAGAGAGAGAGAGAGAGAGCAGGGGAGGGACAGAGAGAGAGGGAGACAGAGAATCTGAAGCAGGCTCCAGGCTTCGAGCTGCTGCACAGAGCCTGACACAGGGCTGGAACCCATGGACTGTGAGATCATGGCCTCAGCCGAAGTTGGATGTTTAACCGACTGAGCCACCCAGGCACCCCTAAAATTTTTTTTAAAATATTTGACTACATAAAGGAAAAATAATAATGTGTGCTCGTGTTTGTAACACAAAGATGTCAACTAAATGATCATAATAGTACAAAGATAAGGGAAGAAAATGAAAGTGTGAAGTTATCACATTATCTATGAAATGGTATAATAGTCTTTCAGGGTAGACTGTGATAAATTAATGATGCATGTTGTAAACTTAAGAGAAACTACAAAAAATAAATCAAAATGATATAGCGACTAAGCCAACAGAGAGGATAAAATGGAATGCTAAAAATCATTAACTTTAAAAATAGAGGGCAGAAAAGGAGGAAAAAAGGAACAAAGAGTAGACTGGACAACAGAAAATAAATAGCAAAAATGCAAATTTAAACCAATCAATTTGATATTATGTTAGATATAGATGGTCTTAACTCTACCTTAACAAGGAGAACTTGTCTAATGGATAATAAAGCCAGACCAAACTATTCTCTGCCTGTAAGGAACACACTTAACATATAAAGACATAGATACATTAAAAAATACCATATAGCAAGTAAATACTACTCTTGGGAATGTTGAATACTGTTACAGATTTCGCTTCTGATCAAGGACCATCCCTGAGATCCAGACACATGGCTGCTGTCCCTTTGGCTTAGCAGTTTAAAGCTTCCTTAGATTTTACCAGTCTTCAAATTCTCTTTTTACCTAAGCCATTTAGAGCTAGATTTTGTCCCATATGACAAAAATCCAAATAACTCAGATCTTTAGGAATTTCTACCCATACAAGTTATGATACTAACAAGAAAGGTAATTTCTGGTCTAAGACTATAACTTCTCCTGTGAAATAATATAGAGAACCACTTTCCTAGGTGACTGTTTTCTTATTTTAATAGACAGTGTAGAGAAACCAGACATGTTAATGTGTGAATGGTCCAACGTCATTTGTAGGCCTTTTCTCCTTTAGGTTTTAGAAAGGGCAAAGAGCGTGAAGATTATGGTCAGAAAGTGGCCTATAATGAGCTTTGACAGATAGGGGTTGAATGAGTAAATGTCTTATGAAAATGTCATTTTCTTAGAAAAAAATTAAAGCTGAATATGTGTGGTGTTATGACCACAGCAATTCATTATTAACTTAAATAACAAAATTAGGACAATTTAAGGCAAATGTGAAAAATAAGTAAAATTATAATATTATTTGCTACAGTGGTTCTGAAAGTTAGTTAAGGCAAGTTAGGCTGAACGAAATTTCCCAGATAATTAAGGAAGTTTCAGAAACAATAGCAGAAATCCATTAAAATCTTTACATTTTAGTTCACTTTTATAAAAATTTCTTGTTAGAGATTAAGCACATCCTTGGTGATGAAGTGATCATTTTATCATTTGTTGATTAACGAAGAATTGCTTTCAAATATAGGAATGGCAAAGCCCCAAAGCCACCAGAAGAATACTATTGCTGTAGCTACTAAAGCCAGAAAGTGGGTCCTCCTGTCCTGTAGGCTTATGAAAGTAATACAATTTTGGTAGAAAATTGGAAAGGACATAGAAGTATAAATAAGAAAAAGAAAATGCCCACAGCCTTATATTCATCTGTACTCTGAGTATAATTATAGGACTTATTCTCAAAACATTGCTGTGAAAATTAAAATAATTCATGTTAAAATCTGAAACATAAGAGGCACTCAGTAAAGGTAAGCTATGCTTATAATAGTGGGCCATCTCTGTTCAAATGTTAGTCTTTGGCTCCTTTGGTGGCAAACAAGGTCAGACAGAGATAGCTCTGGCTTGATCCACAGGAGAGAGATGTCCCAACTGGAGCTTGGGCAATGCTGTATTTACAGCAGGCTTCCTTCAGTCGCCAGTTAACGGCTGCCCCTGGGGGCCTGTAGATTCCCAGGCACTTCTGGCAAAGAAGGATCTGCTGCCAGCCAGAGAGCAGCCTTTCAAAGAGACACGGGTGCTGGCTTTGGGAGGGAAAGCACGCAGGAGACGCTGTGCACAAAAATGGTAAAGGGGATGGAGCGTCTACTATGGTTCCCTTCCCCTTTCTTTTCTATGCTTGCTTATTTTGTTTGTTTGCTTGGTTGTTTGTTAACATTGTTGGGAGAACATTATGAGGTACACCAGCATGTAATCTCCACAAAGGAAGAGATTTGTTTTTCATCCCAAGTATTACCTCTAGACTTAGAAAAATGCTTGTGACATGGCAGCACTTAATAAATATTTGCTGTATGAATGCGACTTTGTGATCTGCTTTTATAGGTTAATGTTATATTGTGAGAATCTTTTCTTGACAATACAATTTTTATTTTTAAAAAGTTTCTCATTGTCCAGGGTATACCTGTGCCTAATTTATAGACCCACTTATGTTTTATGTGATTTCTCAATATTATAAATAATGTTTTCATAAACTTCTTTTTACATCAGTTTGTTACATTATGGCTATTTCCTTACAACAGATTCAGAGAAATAGAAATATTGGGTTAAATCATATCCAGGATTTTATAAAATAAGGTCGTCTTTTTTCAGATATCCACACAACCAATAATACTGACCCTGAAATAAGTCATTGGCAGCTGAAATTAATAGGCAGATATATATTCTTAACTCAGTCAATCCTCTGTAAGCCAAAAAAAGTTGTCAAAACTTCTGGTCTGAAAAGGGTCGGGAATCTTCAAAATATATTTGGAACAAATATGACATATGTTTTAATGACCATCAGATGTTGAGGCCAAATTCTACATAGGGCTCTGTCCACAGACATCAAAGTCACATAGACCAGCAAGCAGCTCAGTGTCCCTGAAATGGTAACATGAAGAGGTCTGCGGATACCTGGAGGCACAAGCGTTTCCTGCTAGATGTGCAGAGAAGGGCCGTACTGCATGTTTGAAAGCGCTGAAGACTTGTGTCCCTGGAGACAGTGGTGTGTGACCGGCAGTCTCAGGTCACCCTGATTATACATTGACTCTGTCCATTTAATAGTGGCTGCCAGATACCACTTGCAGGGCTTACAACCTGCCATCTTCTCCAGCAGGTCAGCATGACATTTTTGTTCAAACAGAGTCATCTACTCTGATTGCCGCACACCACTGGGCTCTGGTAGCTTCAGCCCTTTCCCTTCCTATTGGAATTTTTGAGCTGTCCCATTTCTTCCTCAGTATACGGTTCCATTCATTCAACAATGTGGACACATTTCTGTGAGTTGCATGTCAGATAATCAGCCACCAGCAAAATTAGGCATGCTGCACTAAAAAAACAAAACCAAAACTATTTATGCTAAGAAGTCCTTACAATTGAACGTAAGGCTAGATTTTCTGGGCACTACTAGATAAATAAACTAGTTTCATTTTTTTTTTCACCAGACATCTTACTTTTCAGAATCTAGCTGTTTATATTTTGACGTCTTCGAGAATAGGAACTGTCATATACCATTTTTTATGTCTACCTGCAAACATGTAAGCACATATAGTGTTTGTATATGATAAGTTCCTTACAAATACCTTTTGATTTAAGTGAAAACAGGTTAATTATAGTTTTTTAATGCATTAAAAGAAATTGGATTCCTTTGTGAAATGTGGGCAAAACAGCCAGCTGGATGGCTGGTATTTTTCACTTCTCAGAGAATTCTGGCTTTGTGTGGAGAAGATTTTGGTCTCTTAGGTCTGATTCCATCTGCAACCCTATGAGCACTATATCAATTGCCTCTTTCAACCAGCCTAGAAAACTTCCATGAAGTTGAGGCCTGGCTAAGCTTTTAGATTGCTTTATGGCATTCTTTCCTTTCTTTGCACAGGTTGTCAGTATGTACTTTCTCTAAGCTTAAATAAACTACTTCTTTGCTTATAAGAAGTCATGTACAGTATATTGTGTGTCTCAAGGGTAATATTCATCCTTCTGGATATATTCCCCAAATGAGAGAACTGTCAACATCTGTTTCTGGCAAGCTAAGAAAGAGAAAGGATGTCAGAGCCAACGACTCGCTTCCTGTGGGAATAATTTTGGGTTTGTACACCTCCTTGACTGTTAATTTATAAACATGCTAACCATATTATTCTTCCCATCAAAAATTCATGCCAGTTTTGAGCAATCTCAGGGAAGAAAATCACAAACATAGAACCGAATTCTCAAGCTTTCATTAAGTGAAGTGGAGGTCAAGGAAAACAGTGGAAGTTTCATGGTCTGTTATGTATTTAAAACTACGAAATATGTACAGGTAGAAGAAATAAAATTTTGTAGCATCGAAACAATATAATTTAACTTGCTCCCCCTTTCTCCAGATGTAACAAAAATCAAAACCCAGCCAGATGTGGGTGGCAGCTAGTAGGACTGCTTAGGCAGGAGCCAGAAAGCTAAGCATGCAAGGTACAGTCTGAGCACTGAGTAAGGGTCAGATGACGGCTGAATTGTGGGAGAGCCAGGAGTTTGCAATCCAGGGCACCAGGCCATAGACATGGAGTTTGCAGGTCTTGGAAGCCAAGAGAAAACCCAAGGGGAAGAAGCCCCCCCAGGGGATGACTGAACCAGCAATTTGACTAGGGATGAAGCAATAGAGAAGATGATGGAGTTCGATGCCCTGGAAGTTTTTAATTAAAGTAGCAAAATCAAACTGATCCTAGCATAGTGATTTGTTTTTCCAATTGCTTCCATAGATGGGCATGGGTCATAGGAGTGAAAAGGAGGCAGTGGCAGTCAGAGAGAAAGTCAAATACTCTTTGGTGCATGTCAGGACTAGCAACTGCATATAGTGGGAGAGGGCCAGACCTGAAGAATAAACAATCTTTTGGAGAAGAGCCCAGCAGCTGGGAAGTCTAAAAAGATGGCAGAACCTGCTCTCCAGGCACTTTGGCAACAGGTAGAAGCTAGAGGTTCAGGCAGGCAGGTGGTTGGTTGGCATATAGGAAGGCCAGAGGTGACGAGTAGGTGGCTCTCTGGCAGGTGGGCCGAACACAGGACAAGGGCATGTTGGCAGTAGCAAATAGGGACTCAGCCAGGAAGAATGGGGCTCAGATGGAGATTTTTATTTTTAAAACAAATAGGACCAGCATGGAGAAAAATAGGCAAGAAATGAGAGGGAATGCAAGGACCTAATTTCCACAGCTGGGGCACAAATCTTGACCCGGGAATCACAAATCTTCTCAAATTGCAAATCTTCTCAGGAAACAAGAGAAAGAAGTATTTAAGATCAGGGAGAGACCAGAAAAGAAGGCAAGCCTGATATAAATCCCCAGCACTGGAGATGCTTATATTCTTATATCCAGGGACCAAGGGGATCACAGAGACTACAACAGAGTGTACATTGTATTTTTGTCATGAGAGTCTATGATGGTGAGGATGGGAAAAAGTAGTTAAGGGGCCCCGGATATTAAGTTGAAAGATACAGGATGTAGGGAACCTGACATTACTCACTGATCTAAACTGGAACTGGAATAGGAACTTGAGCCATGAGGAAGTCCTTTGAGTACCTTCTCCAATGGAATGTCCTAAGTGCTTTTTGGATCCCCGTTTTTTTTGCAGTAGATGCAATAGAATGCCTAAGAATTTGCAGGAGCATGTGCTTAATGTTTATATACCCACTACTATGTTCCAGTTGGTACCCATATAATTTATGCTGCTGAATGATTGTTTTTAAAAGTGTCCTCAAACTCTTTCACATTCCTTCTATTAAGATGTGGAGCATCATTTTTCTCCCCTGGAATATAGGTGGCCTTAGAGACTTACTTCTAAAGAGTAGAATGAGTGCATGATTTCTGAGGCTTCCTTGTGGCTTTCTTTTAGAACTCGTGTCCTGGGAACCTATCCTCTGTGCTGTTAAAGCCAAGTCACACTGACAGGCCATGTACAGTAGTTTGATCAACAGTGCCCATTGTGGGCCAGCTGACGGTTAGCATCAACAACCCGACATATTATTGAGGAAGTCTGGGATGACTCCAGACTCAGCCACTGTCTGATTCCAGTCACATATGAGACCCTAGTAACACCTACCGAGCTGAGTTCTGTTCTACAAACCAAGAAATGTTGTTGCTGTTGTTGTTGATGATGATGATAAATAACTTGTTTTACACCATTAAGTTTGGGGTTGTTTGTTACACAGCAGTAGATAACTAAAAAGATTTTGGTACCTGAAACTGGGGTGCTCCTGCAACAAAAATAGAAACGTGTGACATTGGCCTTGGGACTGGACTATGTGCAGACAGAAAGGCTTTGAGGAGGCCGTGGGTGAGGAGTTAAAGGAAAGTGAAGGAAAAGAGACATTGTTACCTATTGGTAGAAGTTTTAACAGTATTGTTGTTTGCAGTAATCTGATAAACTGGGTGATTTAGCTAAAGAGATCTCCAGGCAGAATGTAAAAAGTGCCTCTCAGCTTCTTCTTGCTGCCTTTTAGAAAATGAAGGAGGAGAGAATTGGGTGTAAAAAATAAACTGTTAAAGATGATGTAATAGTGCCAGGACTTACTGGGTTCAAAAATAAAGCTTTTTTCTCTTTCCCACTGACTGCATATGGAAAACTATTTTTCTTGCCGTTTTATCCCCCCAACCATAAAGAGATAATATTCAATCTTTCCTAATACAGTATGATGATAGCTGATTTTCCTTAAATGCCCTTTATCAGGTCAAGGAAATTCCCTTTTGGCTGCTGTGTTTTGTCTAAATGCATTTTCTGCATGTATGAAGATAATTGTGGGTTTTATTTTTGATGTATTTTCATTTTGTTTTGTTGTAGTTTGCTAATAGATGAATTACATTGAATTATTTCAACCTTGCATTCTTGAGATAAACCCAACTTGATCACATTGTATCATCCTTTAATATACATTGCTGCATTTGATCGTGTAAAATTGTGTTATGGATTTTTGTGTCTAAAATAAGGACTATTTTTCCTTAGTTTTCTTCTCTTGTGATTTTTTTCCTGGTTATTTCATAAGGGTAATTCTGGGGTCATAAAATGTGCTGGGAAGTGATCCCTGGTCCTTTTTTTTCAAAGGGTTTATATACAATGTGCATTACTTCTTCCTTAGCCATTTAATAGAATTCACCAGTAAAGTCATCTGAGACTGTATTTTTTTGTGACAAAATTTACTTATTTATTTTTTAATTTTTTAAAAATTTATTAAATATAATTTATTCTCAAGTTAGCATACATGTTCTAATTCATATTCATACAGTGTATACAGCATTCTCTTGGCTTGGGGAGTAGATTCCCATGATTCATCGCTTATATACAACACCCAGTGCTCATCCCAACAAGTGCCCTCTTCAATGCCCATTACCATTTTCCTCTCTTTGTGAGAAGATTTATAATTACAAATTCAATAAATGTAGAACAATTCAGCAGATCTAATTCTTCTTGAGTGAGCTTTGATAGTTGGCTTTCAAGGTATCTACCCTAAATTATATAACTTAATGACATAATATTTTTCATAATGTTTCCTTACTATCTTGTGAGTGGCTGTAGGTCTTGTAATGATGTCCCCCTTTCATTTCTGTTACTGATATTTTGTATCTTTACCTTTCTTTTCCTGATCATATGACTAAAACTTCATCATCTTATTGATACTGGCTTGTTTGAGTTTCCTGATTGTTTTTATTATATATCTCCTTGTCTTCTGTTCTAATTCATAGTATTTTAATTCTGCTTACTTTGGGTTTAATTGTTTTCTATCTTTCTTGTTCCTAGCTTATCAAATTAATTTTTAAATATAAGCATTTAATACCATAAAATTACCTCTACACTGCCTACAGGGACTTTAATATATTGTGTTTTTATTTTCATTGGACATAGTATTTTTTAAATTTTTTTTCTTAATGTTTTTATTTATTTTTGAGACAGAGAGAGAGCATGAGCAGGGAAGGGGCAGAGAGAGAGGGAGACACAGAATCGAAAGCAGGCTCCAGGCTCTGAGCCATCAGCACAGAGCCTGATGCGGGGCTCAAAGTCACAGACTGTGAGATCATGACCTGAGCCGAAGTCAGACGCTCAACCGACTGAGCCACCCAGGGGCCCCTGAACATAGTATTTTTAATTTCACTGTGATTTTTTTAATTTGTTTAAAATGTTTTATTTTCAAATATTTAAGGATTTTACAAATATCTTTCTGTTATTGATTTCTACTTTAATTCTATTATAGTCAGTGAACAAACACACTTTTCAATATATTGGGGCATTTTTGAGGAAGCCTGGGTGGCTCAGTTGGTTAGGTGTCCAACTTTGGTTCAGGTCATGATCTCACAGTCTGTGAGTTCAAGCTCCACTTCAGGCTCTCTGCTGTCAGTGAGGAGCCTGCTTTGGATCTTCTGTCACCCTCTTTCTGCCCCTCCTCTGCTCATGCTATCTCTCTCTCTGTCTCTCAAAAATAAATAAACATTAAAAAAATTTTTTTAAATATATGAAATTTATTGTCAAATTGGTTTCCATACAACACCCAGTGCTCATCCCAAAAGATGCCCTCTTCAATACCCATCACCCAACTTCCCCTCCCTCCCACCCCCCATCAGCCCTCAGTTTGTTCTCATTTTTTAAGAATCTCTTATTTATTGGGGCATTTTTAATTGTCCACCATGGTGTCAATTTTAATGATTATCCCATGTGCACTTGAAAAGAATATGTATTCTGCTGTTGCTAGGTGAATTGTTTTATAAATATAAAAGTACTATTGAAATTTTATATATCCCTACTGATATTCTGTGTAATTGTTTTATCATATAGTAAGAGAAGCATGTTGAAATACCCAAGTGTAATTTTGGATCTCTTTATTTTTCTTTTTTATTCTATTAGTTTTATCTAACTTTGAATGAGTTTGATACCTTTGAGGCTTGCTTCAGGCTTTGTTAAAGTGATTCCAGAACAATTTTAATCTTGGGCTAATTTAGATTTGTTAACTAAGATGCTCTCCTTCAGAAGACTACACTGTGTCCTGTGCATTGTGAAGTTTTTCTCCAATCTGCATGAGATCTGGTACTTGTTTGGCTTACCACTTTCTGGTGGTTCTTCCCTTGGCCTAAGACAGTTTCCCATCATCATGTAGAAACAAGCATACAACCAGAGATCTGAGGGAATCTCTCTCTTCTTATCTATGGTGATTTCTCTTAGTATAGTCTTTCTTTTCTCTTTTCTTTTTTTTTTTTTTTTTGGTATCCTTTGCCAAAAAAACTCACCTATTTTTATCTCTCCAAATTCTAATTTCCAACTGTTTTACTTGGTAAAACTGATAGGATCTATTTTAGTTTCTACTTCTTGCACTGGAAATTGCTTCTAGGCAATAAGCTGGGAAAATCATAGGACTCACTTTTTTTCTTTCACTTTTTTAGGAAGCTAGTCCTGTACTGCCTGTTAGCCAATCTCTGAAAACTATTGTTTCATGTATGTTGCCTTGTTACCTAGTTTTTTAAAGTGAAAAAATACATTTGATTCCTATCATTTCATCAGAAGCAGAAGTGTTGGCTATGTTGATTAAAATCTACACTCTTTATCATGGCCAAAAAGGGCCTATTGATCTGATACCCCCCTAAGTCTCCATGATCTCATACCACCCTCTCTTTAATTCACTATGTTGCCGATACACTGATGTCTTTCCCGTTTTTTAAATACTCCCAGCACTGTAGGGCCTCTGCCTAGGATGTTCTTTATCTAACACAGTCCATTTGTTACTTCTTGCCATTCTTCAGGATTCAGCTCAAATGTTACACTTCCAAGTATCTATTATATCAAAATAAATACTAATGACCATACCCATTATTTCAGCCCTTAATGTCCAGTCGTTACCTTTTTAAAACTGATTTATTTATTAAAACCATGGATCTTTTCTATTCTACTTTTTTAGTGTTTCTCAAGTAACACTTAGAAATACTGAGATCTTGAGTATATAATTCATTTTAATGAACGTATATCAATTTACAGAACATGTCTATTACTCAAGATGGCTCTCTTGTGTCCGTTGCATCATTTCCACTCCCCCAAAATCAACTGCTGTGTAATTTCTATCACCGTAAGTTAGATTGTCTACTCTAGAATTTCATATAAATGCAATAATGCAGGATACATTGTTGTGTTTAATATCTATCACTGAGCATAATAGTTCTGAGTTTTTTCCATATTTTTGCATGTTCCAGCAGACCATCCCTTTTTACTACTAGTAGTACCCCAATGTATGGATAAAACAGTTCATTTATCCATTCTTCCCTTGATAAAATCAAGATTGTTTCTTTCTAGTTTTGGACTATGATGAGTAGAGATAATCTGAACTTTTTCATACATAACTTCTTGCAAACATGTTTTATTTTGCTTGAGTCAATACCTAGGAGTGGACTTGCTGGATCATAGGGTAAATGAATGCTCAACGTTTTTGGAAACCGATGGTTTTCCAAAGTGTTATCATTTCACATTTCTACTACCAATGTATGAGAATTCTAGATGTTCTACATCTTCTCCAAAATTTTGAGTTTTTACTCTTTTTGATTTGATAATTTGCCATTCTGGTAGGTGTATAGGTAGTATTTCATGGTGTATTTAATTTACATTTTCCTGATGAGCAATGATATTGAGTGCTTTTTCATGTGCTTATTAGTCATTTGCACAGATTTTTGTTTTAGTTTTAGTTCATTGATATTTGCTGTAATTATTGATAAATCTCTATTCTGGCTTTTATTTTTATTTATCCTTTCTGTTCTTTGCTCCTCTTTTCCTCCTTATATGTCTTTTTATATTGGGAGTGAAGAAATATAATTTTTAGCAGTCATGTTACCTCCTCTAAAGGATCTTCAGTTATGCCTCTTGGGTGTTTTTTAATTGTCAATTTATATATTATAATATTTAACCATTTTTGATATTATAATATGCATCTTTAACTTATCACATTCTACATTCAAAAAATATTTGTTTCACAAAAAAATGAGAACTTTACAACAATGTATATCCAATCACTATACTCCCATACTCTATTCTTTGCATTCTTGTTAGCACATATTTTAATTCTGTGTTTACTATAAAATTCATGGTCATATTATTTTTACTTTAAGTAATCAGTGGTTTTTAAGGACATTTGTATATATGTGTAAAAGCAGGGATAATTTTGTAAAAGGTATTTTATATTTATTGGCTTATCAATTCTAGGTTTTACATTCCTTTATTTAGAATCATGTTTCTGTCTTATATCTTTTCCAGAGAGAAACCTTGTTTTATTCATTTATTATGGCATTGGTTTGCTGGAGATAAATTCTGTTTTTTTCTACCAGAAATGTAATTATTTCTGCTTCATTATTAAAGGATATTGTAAAGGATAGAATTGTAGGTGACAGATTTTTGGTTCTGTTTGTAGTTTTTATGTGTGTGTTTCAAGCATTTAAAACACTCTTTCCATTGTTTTCTGACTTTATTGTTTTCTGAAGACAGTTCAGTTGCAGTTTTAAGCTTGTTTTCTTGTAAGTAAAATTTTTGTTTCTTTTGTTACCTTCAAGACTTCCTTTATGTTTAAATTTTAGCAATTTGATGTGGATGTTTATGTGTTCTCCTTTTCTGAGATTCTTGGATCTGTGATTTATTGTCTTTTATTAATTTTGGAAATTTGAGCAATTATCTCTTGACATGTTTTTTTCTGCTGCATTCATGCTTTCTTTTATATCTAGTACTCCAGTTACATGCATGTAAAACTATCTGATATTTTTTACAACTAATGGATGCTCTGGGTTATTTTTTCACCCTTTTTCCTCATTGTATTTCAGTTTGGATAATTTCTATTAACCTTACTTTTGGTTCACTGATTCTTTTCTCTTTGTGTACAGTCTGCTGATTTACCAATAGAAGGAATTTTTTATCTCTAATATTGTGTTTTCATTCCTAGAACTTCCATTTGTCTCTTTTTTTAACAGTTTCTATCTCTCTGCTGAGATCTCTCACCTATTATGTGTGTTTTCCATCTTTTCTGCTATGAACCACAACATATTAAGTACAGAAAAAACAAAAGGAAGAGTTGCCAAAAGGAAAAGCTAACATGATATTTAAGCTTAAGAGCCCTGTAAGTTAGAGAATGGCCAATTCTGAGACTCAAATAGGTGCAAGATAAATCTCAAATACTGAAAAAAATGTAGAAAGAGTTAAAAATCACTACAGAAAAAACAATTAGGTAAATAGAAGATAGATTCAGAAAACAGAACATGAAAATATTTGAATCCCTGAAAAGGAAGAAAAAAAAAGAAATAGAATCAAGAGTGAATAAAAATAATAAATAAAATTATCTAAAGAAGATGAAATACTTATTGCAAAAAAGTCTCTTTGTATTCCAGGAGGCATTGATGAGAAAACATATTCAACTGTAAAATTCTTAGAATCCAAATACTAAAAGAAAATCATTACAAGCTTTTGGACAAAATAAAGAAAATACTTCCAAAGGGGGAAAAAAAGTCAGACCAGTATTGTACTTCTCATCAGAAATGTTGGATATTAGAAGGTGGTACAAAAACTTCTACAAAATTATTGGGGGCAGGGGGAGGAAGCAATGCAACTCAAGAATAATACACCAGCACCAACTATAGTCACTGTCAGTGTGAAAAAGTTATTTGCATGTGTGTAAATTTTTAGAGTTAATGTTAGACTATATGTTTTGATGCTATACTCCGAGATGCAATGGCTCAAAGAGATAGAAATTTATTTCTCTCACGTAATAGTGTAGAAGGGAGAGACTGCTTGAGGGTATGTGATGGGCTACTTCAAGTTCTAGGTTCCTCCTAGCTTGCTTCTCTGCCATTCTGGAAGGCAGGTCTTCATAACCTTTGTTTGTGTCATTGAAAGCTCTGGCACACTCGTGAAACCTATCTCAATATCAATATTGCAGGTGCATAAATTACAAAGTCTTACAAGCAACAATTAAATTATAGTTATGAAAATATTTATAAAAACAAATATGATAAAGTAATATATATGCTTTTTTTTATAATGATTTCAAATAACAAATTCTGGTGGTAGACCTAGTAATTACCTTGATTTTAAAGTAGAGATGAGGGTAAATGTCAACCAAATAAGGTAAGTTTCTCACTGTTCCCATTTTATAGGTAAGAGAGCAGAGCTATGAGGGACCAAGTAACTCATCCCAGGTTACATGTCTAATATTCAGTGGAGCCAGGGTTATGGTCTGGGCAGTCTGGCTACAAAGTCTATATTCTTAGCCACTAAATAACTTAAATAAATAGGAAAATAGAATTAATCAATAATAAAATTAATAAAATAGAAAGAAAAAGCAAGATAAGTAAAAATCAGGCTATTTGGAAAGACCAATAAGAGAGATAAACAAGTAGTTAATCTAAAGAAGGAAAAAAAAATAGAGGAAATAAAAAACAACTAGAAATGAGAAAGGATACAGAGCTACAGATATAAATGAGAACAAAAGTGTGATTTCTCTTGATAAGCGACACATGTTTCTTGGCTGCCCCTGCCTCAGCAAAGTTTCCGGGCAAAGCCATCCTATCAGGTCTCTGGTCCCTAAACAACCAGCTAGCCACTAATGCCAATCACTTGTATCAATGTGTTTGGCCTGTTCTTTCAAACTTGAACAGAGAAATAAAAACATCCTTGGAGAAATATGATGGAGTCAAGCAGGAGGTTAGGCAGAGCCAGACAAGCTGCTGATTAAACATCCCAGATCTGTCAGAGACCAAGGCCTGGAAACCTGGCTGGTGCTAAGGGCTTTGCAGTTAGAGGTGAGTCAGGGTAAGTTGAGGGTCTAATAGCCAAGGAATCATTCATGCCAAGAATGAGCAAGTAGGTTCCCAAGGTCAAGTGAACCAAAGCCAGGAATCTAGACAGTCAGACTGAGTCAGAGTCACCATGGAGCAGGAATACCAAAGTGAGTCTAATGGCTTGGTAAAAATTGTTTGCCCAGTGATGGTTACAGCCAGAGAGAGAGTGAGAGGCTGGCCAGCCCGGCCAGATTGAGAAAGCACTACACTAAACCAAATGAGACCTCAGAGAGGTTCTTACACTGAGGACACACAGCTATTTCCTTTCCATGAATATATTTTCATAAATAAAATCATTCCTATTAAACTGACAGTTTTATCTAGACTGAGGAGTCATATCTTTCCATTCAAAATCTAATACAACCATGATTTTTTTTTACAATGGGGATACTACACACTACAGACATGACTTTCCTCAACAACCATACACACACAAAAACCATGTTAAGTTTAATATCAACTTTAATATGTTCACAGTATTTTCAAGACGTACTTTTTTATTTTAATATCATTATCCTCCGCCCTCAATCCTGAATATATTTCAACTTTTCCTATTGGTTAAAATACAGTAGAGAAGTAAGTTTCTAAAAGTATTTACATTAAATCAAACTGGTCCCTATAAAGCGATGAAGTGACCCAAGGGATCCCTCACCCTCCATATACACCTGACTCTTTGTATTCTTTTACCCCATATTGGTGCTTGGTATTTATTTTAATTGTAAGTTATTTAGATATAAACATGTACTGGATAGTGTTAATGAAACATGAAGAAACCATAGTATAATTGTGCCTTGGAATCTCTTACCTTTAGTGAATGTAGGTGAGCTGAGGTCAAGTGAGGTGAAGACGACCTTCCAAATGTCATGTGAAAAAGTCTAGGAGTCCTGTGATGGGTGAAAATGAAGGAACACATATACATATACATGTACACAAAGATTTATCTTAGGAAGGTGAAGAAAGATGAAAGGTGGGGAATTGTTCTAATGAGCAAATTTATTGATCTCACACATGATTCAGATAAAGACTAGACGAATCAGAAATCATTGTTCATCTCAAACAATGAAAAGCAGAATATTGAAGGCATAAACCCCTCAGGCTAGGTAAATAAAGTCGCTGGGGCCACAATAGTGGGAATCTGACAGTTTTAATCTAACCTTGCTCTTCTAGGTCCTCCTTAAGCAAACCTATGAACTCAACTTGAAACAGGATAAATTGTAAATATGCATTTCATCATACTGATACCTGTATTGGAGATACTTCCAATTTGTAGTCTAGGACATATGTAATACACTCTTTAAATGCATAAACACATTTAATGCACACAATAACTTAATGAGGTAGGTACCTTTATTATTCCCATTTTATAGATGAGAAAACAGGCACAAAAAGATAAAGTGAATCACCTAAGCCTCCTATGACTGTATTCTTTATTCTCTGAATTTTGGAGTAAGTTTATTTCATCAACATATTTTTAAGATTATTTCTTATCTGTTCATTTTACTGAGGTAATATTGATCACTCTACATCTTTGTATAGGGATCATATGGGACTTTTGATTCAGGACTCCATTAGAATATCCTGAAAAGTGTACATTACTGCATTCAGAAGGTACAAGACTAACAATAAAGAATGACTGTAAAGGAGACAGGTTTTATAGCACATTTATTTTTTTAATTTATTTTCTTTAATTTAGAGAGAAAGAGAAAGTGTGAGCTGGGAAGAAGGGCAGAGGGAGGGACAGAGAAAGAGATAGAGAAACTTAAGCAGGCCTTCCACTTTAACTCTTCATTCTTTTCAGTGAGGCACAGAATGTATATTCATACAGCAAAGACTCTCACAATCACATATATTAACTCTTGTTTTCATTTTCTCTTATCTCAAGGACACTTCACAGTCCCACAAAAAAGGAAAAAGAAAGAATTAACTACAACTAGCAGTTGTGAGGTGTGGTCATTATTACCTATTTGCTCATGATCTATTTATTTATTTTATTTTATATATATTTTATTTTCCTGTATTTTGTTTGTTATTTTGTTTGTTAATCCTTGAGCTAAAAACTGTATTTCAAGGATCCTTCCTTACTTCATATTCTGCTAGGTTTTGCTAATAGAAACTATGGGTGGAAAATCAAAAACTATGAGGAAGAAATGAATTATCGTTCTTCTATTTTCTGACTCTCTGATTTCTCCTTTCTTCTGGTGGCCCCTGGAAGTGTCTCCACCCCTTCTGCCATTCTAGCTCTCGAGGCTTTCACTCCATTTGCCCAGAACTGCTCAGTGTGGAGCCTGATGCGGGGCTCCATCACAAAACCATGAGATCATGAACTGAGATGAATTCAAGAGTTGAATGCTTAACCAACTGAGCCATCCAGGCACCCCAAGCACCAGGATTTCTATTTTTCCTCCTGGACCCTGAATGATTCTGTGTGTTCTTCTGATTCAGCTTTGTGCACAATGACAGAGTTCCTGATCTTTCTTAGGACACATCTCTGGCCAATGTGTAGAGAAAAACCCACAGAGGATAAATGCAGCATGGAGAGTCTTTTGTGCTCCAGGCCAGAATGTCCTACTATGAAAAAAAAAAAAGTCTATTTTGCAAGATGGGTATTCTCAATTCGAAAGGCCATCTTGAGGCTGATACCACCCTCTTTAGGATGAATATGTCTTCAATAACACTTATTAGGAGAGGAAGTTGAAGTCAGCCCATGGGTTCGGCCCAGATACTAAAATTTGATATTTGTGTTTTTCAGATTATAGCATGATACTCAGGCACTATATGAAATGCTTAGACTTTTCTGGAAATTAATGGCAGCCTAAAACTTTCATCTCAAAAGAGATATGTCATGAAATTTGAGTTAGGATATAGAAAAAAACAACTTATTCCTCCACAAATGTGGATTTTTTACTTAGAGAACAATATATTAGGGTTGAAAAGCAACCTAGATGTTATCAGTTCCAATAATCTTATTTTCCAAAGTGAAGAGGCCAAATCTGAGGCTTATGGAAAGTGAAAGATATAATTAAGAGTCATTGTACAACCACTGTTTTGATAAATTTGAAGAGCAGTAACTTCAGACTGATGATGAAATCAGATATACATACATAATGGGTTGAACCCAAGATTTCCATCTTTAAAGTATACAAAAAGAACTTCGTACCATTACGATACACAGAGAGATCAACACCAGTCCCCATTGGAAGATGGAAGTATAACATTAGATTTTTCCTAAATAAGACTCACCATGAACCACACTACACAGTCTACGTAAGTGGAAATCATATCAGACCTCTGGAACCTGAAGTTGCCCCTTCTAAGCCCAGGTTTATATTTGTAGGACTTTGGTATCCCTGCACTTGGGGTTATCTGAAAATGCATTAGAGACCCCTTTAATCTAGCCCAGTGTACCTCATTAATCTTGGAATTATACAACATACCACATGCCTATAGAGAATAGTACAGTATAGAATGCTCAGGTGTGGCCACATCCCTCACCCGGGCCCATAGAACCTAGCAAGTTCTTAGATCAGCTATCCTGTCTGCCATCCTATGGCCACAGAATTACTTAGAGAATCTGGTCAAGATTCCAGTATTTTTAATGCCAAGTCAAATGCTTCCTCCACTAGAGCACAGGAAAGTGACAATATTGTATAAGTATACTAGAATTTTGTTGCATTAACATAAAATAAGTTAAGCAAATTTAAAATAAGTTAATTGGGAATTATAAATCTATTGACTATATTGAGACTACAATATCACTGTTGTTCTTGGTTTCCCAGATGTGAATAAACAGCCGTTTCCCTAATTAATACAAAGGAATGTAAAACATTTTGTAAAGTTCTAAAGTGAGCTTTCTTTTGAACTAACATACAGTAGTACATATTCAATGGTTGCTCTTGAAATTGAGCTGAAATAAATTATGATGCATTTTTAGAATATAAACTGACACTGGTTCCAATGTGTTCAAACTGTTGTTTTGTTTTGTTTTTTAAATTCTGGATTTCAGCAAAATCCAAATCTATTTTTAAGTGAAGTCTTTAGTTGCATTTCAGATAATTCTTCAGAAAATCCTACTTGGATCACAAAAAAGATTTCAACTAAACACACATCTGAAATCTGAGAATTGCTGTTTCTCAACAGTATTTTTTTATTATTACTTCTGTTAATGTCTATTTCAAAGAAGAATATGTTAGCTATATATCTTTAAGAGATTTTGTTTTCAAAAAGCAATCCATTTTTTTTTTAGAAATAGTACTCCCATTTCAAAAGAATTAATATCTTTGATTGTAACAGGCTTCTACATTTTAAATATATGACTCTTTGTTCCATACAAAATAGAATTCATTCATAAAAATAGGAAATACCATTGATTCTAATTCAGAGTTAATAGGGTTCTGATAAACATTTGAAAAGTGAAAATTTAAAAGAATTCATGCTTCTTGAAATGGTCTTAACTGAGTTTCTATTAATTCATTTTTTTTAAAAACCCAAGTAAGTATACTTAAATATAAAAATCTTGAAATGAACAAAAGCTTATCTAATAGTCAAATTGGTGGAGTAACATTTCTGAATCAAAATGCAGTTAATGTTGTGTTAATACCTAAGCAAACAATTAGATCTTCCAATTTTTCCATTGATAGATAATAGGGAAATTATTCTATCCAACATGTCTCAGTGGTAAAATATTCAATGAAACATCACCTAATAGGCGTACAGAAGCAAGTAGGAATTAGATGATAAACCTTAAATAAAGGTCAGACTTAAGTTAAATGAGACTTTCCAAATTTCTCCTTATGTTTGTTTACTTTATTAATTTAGTAGTCTGCTTTCTCCCTAGGAATACACATGTAACATGCACATAAGTGCTTCTTAACAAACCATCATAGTCACAAAAAATAATGTAATCCTGGAAAAAGAAAAACAGAAAAAATAGAGTATGATTTTTTTTTTTTTTTAGCTAGAACTCACATCATTTACTATTTTAAAAATAACTACCCATGCTGGTCTCTGTCACTGGATGCAAATGCAATTTATCTTGCTCTCTGAATTTACTAGACCCTATTCCAGACCTTTGCACATAGTAGGCCCCAACAATGACTTGCCAGTTTGTTGATTTAAGGATAATGAGCCTTTCACATGTGATGTTGGTCCCTGATGTTTTTTCTGCAAAAGTGTTTCCATTCAACCAACTTATTTAAAAACACCAAAGACAGTTTTTAAGGTTTTTTTCTTTCTTTATGTTTTTTCAATAAAACTTAACTTGATATCATTTAAGAATAATTTTGACCATTTGGGGCGCCTGGGTGGCTCAGTTGGTTGAGCGTCTGACTCTTGATTTTGGCTCAGGTCATGATTCCAGGAGCGTGGGATGGAGCCCATGTCAGACTCCATGCTGAGTGTGGATCCTGCTTGGGATACTCTCTCTCTCTCTACCTCTCCCCCCACTCGCACATGCTCTCTCTCTCTCTCTGTCTCTCTAAAATAAACATAAAATAAGAATAAGAATAATTTTGACCTTAAAAATCAAATCATCCTAACTGTCTAACCCTGGAACCCAAGGGCCACTCTCAATACCACTGTTCATTGGCCTTTAGGTAACATATAAGGTTATACCTGACAAACATCTTACCTTAAAAAATCAATAAAACCATTAAAAATTTGCATTAGAGAATCATAAGAAATTAACAATACTACTCATTTATTAATTAATCTTGAACATAGACTAAAGAACCTTAATAAATGCTACTTTTCAACATATTTTGCTATTTGTCTCTGTCATTAAGCTAGTAGAACACAAGAATTATAATCTCAATGTTACTGCATACAAATTCTCATAATATTAAAAAGAAATAAACATAGGAAGAGGCTATAAAGTAGACAAATATTAAAGTAATATCAAGATTGTGTTAAGATAGAAAAAAACATGGAAATTGTATAGACCCAGCAACATGATGAAAGTGACATGTTAGCTTATGAACCTGGAACCTAGTACCAGGTAAAACTGGGAAATAGGCAATATTATGTCTGTAAACTTCTGCCCTGTCTTCTCTTCCTCTCTCCCCATGATAAACACCCAGAACTCACAAATAATAATTTTCACTGGACCAAATCAGTACTTGGTAGATGAAAGGTAGCATAGGTTCTGGTAATACTTTTTTTCTGGGTATATGGCCACTGCTTTTAAGGGAAACTACATAAATGCCTAATTATAACTAATGTGACTACTACTCTCCATTTCTTCCCTTTGGTAGCATTCCCAGCCTAACTGCTTTTGGTTTGTTAAATTTGATGTTATCAGCTATAACTAATTTGTGATTAACTAAAATATCTGTTTTCCTTTTTTGATTTTAAAAAATTTAGGATTTGGAAGGAATGAAAATATGAATTATAATTTTGTCATTCCTGGGTCTAAATTTGTATGAAACACTATAGCCAGTGTAGAATTTTTTTTTTTTTTGCAAAGAAGAATTGAGTAGAGATAAAGGTAAAATTCATTCTAGAGACTTTAATAAGCATAGAAAGAGTAAGAGAGGTAAGGGAGCTTGAACATTTTTACGATCCTCTAAAGTGTTTTTGAAGGTATTTCATATGTACATAGACTTGTGATTGTTTCTCTCTTTTCAGAAAAATTCAGACCTAAACATCAGGATATACACATTTTCCTTTTACTAACAACTTCTAACAACTTCTCTGTGTAGAAAATGCATTTATCTATAGCATGGAACTATTGCTCCTAAGAGGTAATTTGAAGGATAATGAATTTAACTTTTTTAAAGGATCTGTGAAATGGCAATATACAGGGATTCTTTCTAAGTTATTATTAGTTTCAACTCAAAAGTATCATCATGACACATTGTCATCATGCAGTGACACGTGGCCTCACCACAACCCCCTTCTCTTAGCTGAGGCTCAACAATTCCTACAGACAAGGATCACTGCAGATATCTGATTTCTAAACTGTTGAACTAAAGAGAGGCATATACGAGGGCCATGTTTCTCCGGGCACTTGTTTATCTTGGGTTCAGTTTGTGTGTTACGGAAATATATTAGACCCTCTCTCCCAGGAGGAAACCAAAACTGTGAGAAAGACAAAATCTGGCTGACCTTCTGCAAAAACAGCCAGCCAACCCTGCTGAGAAGCAGCAGCAGCAAAAACAGAGGCCAGGACTATTGAGTTTTTGTCTTGGAGGATGACAATTTGTTAAAAATTATTGAACTATGGAAGGAGTAAGTCAGCTACGCCCTCCCAGTTCATCTGCATTAGACAGATAACAAATCGCAACCTGTAATCTATGTGGGTAATAGTGTCAATGAAAGATCAAGATTATACATGATACTTGCTAAATTTGTTATGCCTCATTAGTGTTGTGGCTTATTACAGAGAGCTCCACGCTTCCCAGGCATTCCCTCATGGGCTGTCCTGATGGATAATGCAAATAAAGAAAGGAAAGGCACCAATGACACAGTGCTCACACTGCATTTGTCAGGGGCATAGTTAGCTGGATTAGGTATGCTCTGCATTTTCTATCACCGACACGTATTGATCTGAATTTAGAGTCACGCTTACTTAGCAGTGCTGTATTTTTCACAATGGTGTTCTCTCAAGTACAAATGACACTGAAACCAAACTTTCAAAAGAATATCCAGATTTTCCAATATGAAAATTGGCTAAGTAGATCTTTAATTAAAAAGAAAAATGTTAAATAAGTTAAATTTTTCAAATTATTTTAAAAGGAAAACATCTTTCTTATTCTAAAGGCAATTCATGGCAAAACACTGAAAGATTATATACTTAAAGTCTTTTTTAGGTTAATGAAAAGTAGGAAACAGACTAACTTTCTAATCTTTAAAAGACAACCTTAACTGAGGATCTGGATATCTCTGTTCTCCTCCTCATCAGATTCCCTACCACTGATGCTCTTAAGGAAAGTCATGTTTCCCAACAGCCTCTTTGAATGTGTCACCTTGATTTAGATTATGTCCAAGATTGATGTATTGCACTTTCTCCAAATGCCACCACAGGTCTTTCTTTACACTTAATAATATGGGGTGCCTGGGTGGCTCAGTTGGGTAAGCATTCAACTTCGGCTCAGGTCATGATCTCACTGTTCATGAGTTCAAGCCCTGCATCGGGCTCTGTGTTGACAGCTCAGAGCCTGGAGCCTGCTTTGAAATCTCTCTCTCTCTCTCTCTCTCTCTTTCTGTGCCTTTCCTGCTTATCTCTGCCTCTCTCTCTCCCTCTCTCTCTCTCTCAAAAATAAACATTAAACATTAAAAATTTTTAAAAATAATATAGAGCAGATTTATATTAAGATATGGCACAAAGAGAGATGGAGTGTTAACAATCCCCATCATCAAGAGCTGCCTTGCCTGAACATTGTAAGGGACAACCACCTTGAAAATTGAAAAGAGCATGGAACACTGATAGAAAGATTAGTATCTGTAATGAGGCATTTGGCAACCCATTTTTACCTTTGATTGGTTCTGCCTAATCCTTTGGTTGTTCTACCCAGTAAACATATTATTTCTGCTTATTCTGGGAAAATTTTTGATAACCCCTTTCTTTACATGTTTATCACAGTTATTTTTTATGGGATTATACTGTGGCTGAAATATTCTACATCTCTGCTCTCTCCTCAGACATGTCATTTAAATCTACGGCTTAAACACCGTACTTTAGCTAAAGCCATTAGAAAAGCAACATATATCTAGGAAGCATTTGATAAGTAATCCTGTGAGTTTCTAAGGCTACCAATGTATGTTAGTATGAAACTTTCAACCATGGTTAAAATTAGAATCACCTCTAGAGTCTGAACTATATTCACATCCAGGTCTCATCTCTAGTCTTAAATAATTGGTTTTGAATTAGGCTTAGCTGTCAGTATTTTAGAAAATTCCTCAGTCATTTCTAGGTGTGACCACAATTGACAGCTATTGGTATAAACCAAATGCCTAATAGGAAAATAGATGCTTAAAAAGAATTTTATGCAAAAAAAACCCAAAAAACAAAACAAAAAAAAAAGATGAAAGGTCATTATTGAAAAGAAACATATGAAGATATTCACTGCTAACAATCAATCTACTTTTGCACATGGATAGGAAAAAGGAAATTTAAGAATATATTAGGGAAAAAAATTAACAGTGTGTTATCAGGAACTCCCCAGGGGAAGAAGCTTTTCATGAAAGATGAAAACAAAAGCAGGATCTTTGAATGCTGGAGAAGGGAAGAACTTCAGAGGACTTCTTACCTGATTCACAGAATACCCAAACTTGAGTGGGAACCTGAGAGTACATTTTATTTGAAGAAACAAAGGTGTGGAGAGATGAACCAGATATAATCAAGTTAATAAGATACTTAAAGAAAGAGCAGGCCCAGGTGTTCTAAATAGGATACCGGGCTCTTTCCATTCCATTACGCTGCTCCATAAACCTGGGAATCCAGGACCATCTATATACTACAGAAATGTCTAAGGAAGAAATTTAGATAGATTAAAATTAACTTTCTAAGTAGGGCTGGAGTTAAACAGGATTATAATACTTAAGATGAAATAGCAACAAAATGTTAACATGAACAGCACTGACTTGTGCTTTGTGTGTGTATATGGGAGGGGTGCAAAATGGTCAGTACTAAGCTTAACTGTTAACAAAATATTTGTTTTCATTTTTACAAAAGAACCTTTGAATGGAAAAGTATGTTAATTTTCTGAGTTGTTCATTCCTGTGTTGACCTGGCTGTTTGACTCAGAAACCCATAGCCAAGGCATCACTTTCTAAATATAGGAAAGGTGTACTGGAGAAAATAAAAATCGTCAAGAGATGAGCTTGCAAGCATTAATTATAAACATAATAATTACAACAAAAATATTGATATTAATTACAATGTAACAATAACTCCTTTTAAAAATACTAGGATTTATAAAATCCAATATATCTTTTTTAAAAAGATAATTAACTTGGGAGGTTTTACACTTACTCAGTCATGCAACAAACATCTCATTGCCTACAACATGCCAGCAATGGTGCTGGGTACTGGGAAGACAAGATCGACAAGCACTTAAAATGTAGTGCTGTGGCTTTCAAACATTTTGGACAGTGAATCCCAGAAAGAAGTATATGTTACATAGTAAACTAATGTTTGTGTTCAATCAAAAATTTCAAGAAACCATCCTCCCCCTTACTACAGAGGAGACATTCTGATATTTTCTTGTCTATTCTACATCCTTCCTGTCCATTCAATTTCATCCTATCTTATCCTATTTCATTTTATAATACCAAATGATTTTATGTCCCCCAAATACATCACATCCAGCATTCTGAAAAACCCTTGGGTCATGACTGATAGCTACGATTATCAGAACAGCAAGTCAATGATCATGCTCTACAGTGAAAGGTGTTACACACCCTAGACAGAGGTGAAGTAGGTAATTCAGACTGGGGGGTGTGTTCAGGTAAGATGTAAGATGATGCTAGAAATGAGTCCTAAAGGAGAAATTGGTGTTAGGTGATTAAGTGTAGAAGATGCTCACCGGGGGAGGAATCAGGAAGTGCAAATGGGAAGAAGCCTAATGTCTATGATATAATTAGAGAACCACAAAAACTTTGGTATGTCTGAAGCTAATAAGATTGTGTGGGCAAGAGAAGTAATAAGAGACAGTACCTAGATCATGTAGGTCTCCACTGGTAAGCCAAGAAGTTTATCCAGAAAATTCTTGGTGGATTTTTAACACAATCAGCCTCTAGTTTTGGAAGATCACTCTTTATAATGATATTGTCATTACTCAATTCAGTTTTTGAATTTCCCTGTTGAAATTGCTTTTAGAGCTTAATTAATGAGCATCAAAATAAATTAATTCCATCATTGTCTAGCCGCATTTTGACTCGGTATGATTTTGGCTAGTACTAAAGATCGAATCCATTCTCAAAGTCACAAGATTCATCATCTCTGAGGACAATCAAAAGAATATGCCAAACACTTTTGGTTTAATAAGATATCTGGCTGGCAGCACCTGATATGGTTTCTCAAACAACACATTAAAATAAGCAAAAAAGGATAAAAATTCAAATCAGCACCACATTTATGATTGATTATGTAGGAAACATGTCTGGGACTATCTGGAAAATAACACTTTTGAGAAAATAACATCACCTCCACTGCACTTCATGGAGGTAAATTTATGAAACATTTTTATGAAATTTAGCTGACAGAAGAAGAATAGGACTGCCAATTTATACGTCTTCAAGTATGTGCCCCCAAACTCACAGCCCAAGGACAGGCCCTAACCAGTTTCCCGGAAAGGAATCAGGGAAGTACTTGTTACTGGTTTGTGGTAAATACAGAAATCTAGAGTGCATAGAAACTTTCATAGAAATGTGTCCTTGTGTTGGCATCAGTGGGCTGGTTTCATTGTGCAGGATATAGATCAGGTCGCATATTGTTGAATTCAGGTGGTAAGTCACTTGTGGACTTGCAGATCCATAGCAGCTGTGCACAGTAACACTACGTTACAACACTAATGCATTAAGGTCAGTTTTACCATTATAAGCTTAAGTGTAAAATTCTTTTTTAAAAAGCATTTGTTTATTCTTATAGCTTGCTCTTTTAGCAATCATTTTCATTTTTGGCCAAACCTGTTTGGTTTTTTTTTTTTTTTTAATTTATGGTCTATCATTATTTGCTAAATGAGGGAAATATAATTTATATTATTTATTTTTAACCATAATTTGCATATGGCAAACAGATTTCACTGGAAATTTCTTATATAAAAAGAAGACATAATGTCTTCATTGCAGTAGCAGCAATAAACCAAACGATGACTAGGAAAGTGATTTCAAATGCATGAAGACCAAAAGAGTTCATATCTTTTTTTACTTGGAAATAAAAATCTTTTTATGTTGAGTTCAATTTTGTAGCCATATATGATGATGAAGTGGTAAGCCCTGGTGTGTTATATGCAGAGATACACTGGCTATTGAAACTATGGAACTATTGTAAGGTAAACAGTATATACATTTTAAACAATGTGAAGTAGTAACTCCCAAACCAAAAGAATTATTCAAAGGAAAGACTATTGATTTAAAAAGCCATAAAGCAGATGTCACTTCTTGCAAGGAAAGACTTTAGGTTACAAGTAAAAAAAAAAATCATAGATAATTTTCAAGACATTAGTGAAAGTCTGCCTTAAATCTGTTTGCTTAGAATTGTTGGTCATGGGACACATGGGTGGCTCAGTCGGTTAAGCTTCCGACTTTGGCTCAGTCGTGATTCTGTGGTTTGTGCGTTTGAGCCCTGCATTGGGCTCTGTGCTGACAGTTCAAAGCCTGGAGCCTTCTTTGGATTCTGTGTCTCCCTCTCTCTCTTTCTCTGCTCCTCCCCTGCTCGTTCTCTCTCTCTCTCTCTCTCTCTCTCTTAGAAATGAATAAACATTAAAAAAAATTGTTGGTCAGATCTGTATAGAAGATAGCTCAGGTATCATTCTTCCATGACACAATGTCTCAGTGTATTCAGAAACTGACTTATGATGTGGGAGACCAACACACAGAACAGATAATGCTAGCAAAGTATTTTTTACTGCAAGTTAATGAATGGATATACAATTCTAACTTGACAATTTTTTAGTATATGCACAAATTGAACTTATTAATATGAAGGGAAATTTTTTTCAGCTTTATTGAGGATAAACAGAAATATTTGAACTGTCTGACTACTAGGAAAGATTGTATTTTCAACAGATGTGGTTTTAGAGTTCAAGTTCTGTGTAAGAACATATTCTATGGCACATGAAATGACAGGCAAGCATTCTGGACGTATTAACCAGATGAAGGAGCTTGTATCAGAAAGTGAATCAGCATGCTGCTTCTGTCACTGAGAAAGTCTTGCTACAAAAAATAAAAGTCACCTGAATGAAACAATTTAGTGACATAATAAAAGTTGTAAATTACATTGAGGTAGTGTGTTTTCATTTGATATTATCCTTATATCTAATATTATAATATTGAAGCAGATCAGAAGTAACTTTATTTAATTTTGAAGTAAGATGCTCATCTAGGGAAAGGATCTTTCAAAAATGCTTGAATTATATAACGAATTCCTATTTCTGAAAGATAAATTTATTTAGTCCCAATTTAAAAAAAGGTATATTTATTTTAAAGAGAGAGAGAAGAGAGAGAGCATGAGTGAGGGAAGGGCAGAGAGAGAGGAAGAGACTCCTAAGCAGGCTCCACGCTGTCAGTGTAGAACCCAATGTGGGGCTCGATCTCACCAACCTTCAGATCATGACCTGAGCCTAAATCAAGTTGGATGCCTTACCAACTGACCCACCCAGGGGCCCCTAGTCCCAATTTTTAAAGGTGTAAATCATTCAGTTATACTTTCTTAATTTTCTCATATTTTTATACATTTAATAATATTGATACATCCATGCAACTAAATAATACAACATAAATTAGAGATCTCTGTTGACAAAATCATGTAGTGAGATTAATACAAGGAAAGTGTGCATGATTGACAAGTAAGGCAGAATTTGAAGATTAGAAGTTGACATCTGAGACTTTTTGAAATAGTTGTATAATTTTGAAGTTATTAAAAAGGCTTTCTTTGGATAAGAATTTAAACTTAAAATCGAGCCTGGTATCAGTAGAATTGAAATGCATTAAAGAAAAGTTAACCCTTTGGATTTCAGTTTTCCTAATGAATAATAACAATGTCTTGTAGGACTACTATTCAGTTAAAGCATGGATTCAAAGAAATTCTTTGAATCCAAAGAAATAGTGTCTGTAAATCACAGGACACAATGAAAAGTTGAGTGTTATAATAGGAGATAATCTCATTCGCTTATGCATAAGACACATGAGCAACAGATCCCCAAGATTAAAAAAAAACTCACATACTTATTCCTTTTCAAACATCAGGGTATAGATGCCTTTTTCTTTCTTTCTTTCTTTCTTTTTTTTTTTAACCAGACAAAGCCCATTATACAGCCAGTAACTTCTTGACTTTCTTCATGTCATTAGACACCAAATTCTTATTTTACTTTTTCTTCTGTGAAGTATATCCAAGAGTGGAGTTCCTTTTGAAGTGAATTTTTCAAATGACTTCACTTAGATAATCTCCAGGGCTGAGAAATGCAATAAATACAACAGTAAAATACATCAACCCTTATACTTGGTCAGTTTCTTAACAAGAACATTACCCTCAGGCAAATACTAGGCTAAAAAAATAGAGTAAGCACTTTGTCCAAAAGGTTAACAGGAAAATTCAGCCTCCAATTCACTTAGGATCATAAAACATTATGGAATATTTTCTGTATACTAGATAACGTGCTAGGAACTGCAGAATTAAATAGATGAGTAAGTGTCAACTACTTAAGTGGAGTTTATAATTTGGGGGAAAGGATAATCTGTACAAATATTTTTACTGTTAAAAATATTATAAGTGCATTAATGTAGAGGAAATTATAACTAGTTTGCAAAGTATTACCAAAGACTAATGTAGCTAAAATCAACAGCATCAACTTCTGTAGTTAATTCCAGGCTCAACCACTAGCTATATAATAATGGACAAGAAAATAAACTCATCTGAGTCTTGGTTTCATCTGAAAATGGGATAATAATACATTACACAGAGGGTAGCTGTAAGGATAAAATTAAATAAGATAATATATGGACAGTGTATCTAACAACAAGTGGATACTCAATAATTCTGATCTCCTCTTCATCCCCTTTGTATCTACAAAACTCTTTTATGGCAAAGTTGTCAAGTGTTTATAGCTTTACCATTATGCACCAAGCGCTATCATTCAGTTATTCAACTAATTGCTTTTGTGTACATGTTATGTGTTAGATACTCTGCTAAAACAAAGTCCCTACTCTCAAGGAAAGTATATCTTAGGGGGACCGGAAGGGAAGGAGATGAAGAGCAGAAAATGAAGATGCTTATTGAAATAAATGCTGTGAAGGAAATAAACAGACAACTGTGATAGAAAATAATGATGGGGTGGGAACTAATGTAAATGAATTGCAGGGGATGAGAAGCCATTCTGAGGAGTTGACATGTTTACAATCCTGACGAAGAGAAAGACATGCAAAGCTCTGGAGGAACAGGATAATGTGCAGAGACCATCGAATGCACCAAGTTTTTGAAGTAGGGATGAAATTTTGCAAATAAAGAAAGAAGGCCAGTGTCTAGATACTAGTGATTGCTTGAGATCATGATAAAACATGGGTCAGAGAAGAAGACATTAAGCCAGCTTACCTAGAACTTTGTAGGCCATGGTAAAAGAATTTTATAAAAGAAAATTAAATGATACAAATTTCATGTAATATAAATCACTATGATTTCTGAAGCAAGAATGGATTTTGGAGGGGCCCCTGGGTGGATCAGTTGGTTAAGCATCTGACTTCAGCTCAGGTCATGATCTTGTGGTTCCTGAGTTCAAGCCTTGCATTGGGCTCTATGCTGACAAAAATTTTAAAAAATGGATTTTGGAGGACAATGGTAGAATAAAAGACATCAGTTCAAAGCCTGTATATTGCAGTAGGAAAAACATGTGATAATATCAGAACCTAGGGTAGTAGTACTGGTGATCGAACAAATTATGTTTCAAATTAATATGGAAACATTAAGAAACCAAAAAGCTTATCAACATAACTAAAGAGATGAGAGATGGGACACTTGTCCCTTGAGATGTTAGGGCATATCATCAGGTATACTAATGAACAGTATGATACTCATATATAAAATGGAATGGAAAAGAATCTAGAGAAAGAAATATTTATATACAGACACTTAATAAATAAAAATGGCACCAAAAATCAATGGAAAAAAAAATTAGCCTGTAGTGTTGAGAAACTGAGTCACCATATAACTCATACCAAGCTTTAAAAGAAATGTTTATCATTTAATGAAGACTTAACACCTATTCTCTTGAAGCTGTTCCAAAAAATAGAAATGGAAGGAAAACTTCCAAATTTTCTATGAAGCCAGCATTACCTTGATTCCAAAACCAGACAAAGACCCCACTAAAAAGGAGAACAATTTACCTGATGAACATGGATGCAAAAATCCTCAACAAGATGTTAGCCAACTGGATCCAACAATACATTACAAAAAATTATTCACCACGAGCAAGTGGGATTTATACCTGGATGTAGTCTGGTTCAATATCTGCAAAGCAATCAATGCAATACATCACATCAATAAAAGAAAGGACAAGAACCACACGACCCTCTCAATAGACGCAGAGAAAGCATTTGACAAAATACAGCATCCTTTCTTGATAAAAACCCTCAAGCAGGGATATAAGAATCATACCTTGAGATCATAAAAGCTGTATATGAAAGACCCAATGCTAATATCATTCTCAATGAGGAAAAACTGAGAGCTTTCCATGTAAGTCCAGGAACAAGACAGGTATATCCACTCTCACCACTGTTGTTCAACATAGTATTGGAAGTCTTAGCCTCAGCAATCAGACAACACAAAGAAATAAAAGGCACCCAAATTGGTCAGGAGGAGGTCAAACTTTCACTCACTGCAGATGACATGATACTCTATATTGAAAACCCAAATGATTCCACCAAAAAACTGCTAGAACTGATCCATGAATTCAGCAAAGTTGCAGGATATAAAATCAATGCACAGAAATCGGTTGCATTCTTATACACCAATAATGAAGCAACAGAAAGAAAAATCAAGGAATGGATCCCATTTACAATTGCACCAAAAACCATAAAATACCTAGGAATGACTCTAACCAAAGAGGTGAAATATCTATACACTGAAAACTATAGAAAGCTTATTAAAGAAATTGAAGAAGACACAAAAAAATGGAAAAAGATTCCATGCTCCTGGATTGTAATAGCAAATACTGTTAAAATGTCAATACTACCCAAAGCAATCTACATATTCAAAGTAATCCCTATCAAAATAACACCAGCATTCTTCACAGAGCTAGAACAAACAATCCTAAAATTTGTATGGACAGAAAAGACCCCAAATAACCAAAGCAATTTTGAAAAAGAAAACCAAAGCAGGAGGCATCACAATTCTGGACTTCAAGCTGTATTACAAAGCTGTAATCATCAAGACAGTATGGTACTGGCACAAAAACAGACATTCAGATCAATGGAACAGAATAGAGAACCTGGAAACGGACCCACAAATGTATGGCCAACTAATCTTTGACAAAGCAGAAAAGAATATCCAATGGAATAAAGACAGTCTCTTCAACAAGTAGTTCTGGGAAAACTGGACAGCAACATGCAAAAAAAAAAATGAATCTTGACCACTTTCTTACACCATACACCAAAATAAACTCAAAATGGATGAAAGACCTAAATGTAAGAAAAGAGCCATCAAAATCCTTGAGAAGAAAGTAGGCAAAAACCTCTTTGACCTTGGCCACAGCACCTTCTTACTCAACATGTCTCTAGAGGCAAGGGTAACAAAAGCAAATAGGGACCTTACCAAAATAAAAGCTTCTGCACGGGGAAGGAAATAATCAGCAAAACTCAAAGGCAACCACCAGAATGGGAGACGATATTTGCAAATGACATATCAGGTAGAGAGTTAGTACCCAAATCTATAAAGAAGTTATCAAACTCAACATCCAAAAAACAAATAATCCAGTGAAGAAATGGGCAAAAGACACGAATAGACACTTCTCCAAAGAAGACATCCAGATGGCCAACTGACACATGAAAAAATGCTCCACATCACTCATCATCAGGGAAATACAAATGAAAACCACAATGAGATACCACCTCACACCTGTCAGAATGGCTAACATTAACAACTCAGGCAACAATAGATGTTGGCAAGGATGCAGAGAAAGAGGATCTCTTTTGCACTGCCAGTGGGAATGCAAACTGGTGTAGCCGCTCTAGAAAACAGTATGGAGGTTCTTCAAAAAATTAAAAATAGAACTGCCCTATGACCCAACAATTGCACTACTAGGTATTTATCCAAGGGATACAGGTATGCTGTTTCAAAGGGGCATATACACCCCAATGTTTATAGCAGCACTATCAACAATAGCCAAAGTATGGAAAAAGCCTAAATGTCCATCATTGGATGAATGGATAAAGAAGATGTGGTATATATATATATATATATATATATATATATACACACACACACACACACACACACACACACACACACACATACATACGATGGAGTATTACTTGGCAATCAAAAAGAATGAAATCTCGCCATTTGCAACTACGTGGATGGAACTGGAGGGCATTATGCTAAGCGAAATTAGTCAGAGTAAGACAAATATCATATGACTTCACTCATATGAAGACTTTAAGATACAAAACAGATGAACATAAGGGAAGGGAAGCAAAAATAATATAAAAACAGGGAGGGGGACAAAACATAAGAGACTCTTAAATATGGAGAACAAACAGAGGGTTACTGGAGGGGTTGTGGGAAGGGAGATGGGCTAAATGGGTAAGGGGCATTAAGGAATCTACTCCTGAAATCATTGTTGCACTATATGGTAACTAACTTGGATGTAAATTAAAAAAAACAAATTAAAAAAAATAGTAATGTTTATTTATTTATTTTGAGAGACAGAGAAAAAGAGTGCATGGGGGAGGGGCAGAGAGAATTCTATGCAGGCTCCATGCTGTCAGTGCAGAGCCCAACTCAGGGCTCAGTCTCACCATTCTTGTGATCGTGACCAGAGCCAAAATCAAGAGTCAGATGCTTAACTGATTGAACCACCCAGCCACCCCTAACTCATACCACATTAAAAAAAATGAATTCCAAATGAAAAAGAAACCAAAATGAGAAATGTACAAATAAGACTAAGAAGGGAAAAAAATAAAATAGAAGTTGATGAATTTAGGGTTTCTTAACACAGTACGTTTGAACATTTCTGTTCATTGAAAAGCATCAAAGTTTACAGACAGATCGAATATTACCAGAAATATTTGTGGTTTCTAAAGAGGACAAGTCACTGATGTCTAGGGTATATAAGAAACTCCTGCAAACCAATAGACAAAAGATAGAAAATCTAATATCAAAATGGACAAGTTTATGAAAATTTGATTTATAGAAAGACAAACCTAAATTAGCTAATACAAATAAAGAGCTGCTACATACCATTAGTACTTGCAGAAATGTAAAGTAAATCAAAGCAACAATTCACAACCATCAACATACAAAGCATTAACAAATTTGTATAATACCAAGTCTTGGCACAGACGGGGGGAATAGCATCCTCATGATTCTTCTTGAGTGTAGATGGTGCAGTCATTCTAGAGGGTAATCTGGCAGTCTTTGGTCAAAATGACTTAGCAATTCTCCCTCAGAGGACTATAGATAGAGACCCGTCCAAATCTGTTCACTGAAGACTTGCTTTTGTTAACAGGGAATTAGAGGCACACTAGCAGTCCACCACTGATAAAAAAAAGATCATTAAAATGGAATGGATGCAGAAAATTCCAATATTATGCATCATTTAGAAACAAGAACAAACCAACACAGGCACAGACACACCTACAAATGCAGAGTCCTAAGTGCGAATGATAATAAACTGAATGGCATATAAAGTGCAATTCTAATTACATAAACTAAAATATATGCATTCAAGGATAAGTGGCAAACTCAGTACTGAGGGCAGAAAATGGAAGTGGACTAAGAGAAATGAAAAGAAGTTTAAAGAAATGAAGAATGCTCTCTAGAATAATGATGACACTGCATAATAAACCAAACAATGTGATTAATATGATTAACCTAACACTCTGGCGCTGAGGCCCAAAAGGAAAACACAAGAAGGAGGAAAAGTGGCAAAGCTACATGAATGAGGATACAGTGGAAGTATTTAAAGGGCAGGATAAGAATAAGGCTCAGGTCAGACAGACATAGGTCTCACTTCCAGAATTTCTTCTTCAGTAGATCTGGGGTGAGGCTGAGAATTTTCATCTGAAAAATTCCTGGGTGATAATACTGTTGCTGTTTCGGGTACCCCTTTAAGAAACATTACTTTGATACTTCAAAGCCAGGAAGCTTCGGTCTCTGGTACTTTCACAAAGCACATAGCATTGTGTGCATCTAGGGAAGTCTTGGAAGCCCGTTGTGTTTGGTCATTTACATTACTTCAGTTTTTACAAAAGTGCTTAAGGTATAGAAATATTCAATAAAACCCTTTCGAATAGATGAATGAATGAATGAATAGCCCATGTTATGGATCAGGAAATGGAAGTTTATGGAAAGTTAGTGAACTTGTCTAAATTACGCTAATAGTTTCCAGGTTCCAAATCCAGTGACCTTCCCAGTGTATTTTCCTTGTAGAATGACAGGTAGGAAAGAACCCTTCTCAGCTTAGATAAGAAAGACATTAATAAATAGAGTGTTAGAGCTCAGTCTTAAAGAATGAGAGAGTAGTGTGACCTGAAGTTTACGGGTGAAACTAGGAATTTGAGGGATAACAAGTAGGCTGACAAATTTTATTTTTATATAGTCAGTCATTTTCAAAAAGTACACTGTGCATATTTTGAGAAAACCTGGGATATATATGTCAAAAGAAGGTAAAACTGGAAAATGGTTTGATCATATTCTGTAGCTTCTCAAATACTGCACTGAAGAGTTTGTGCCTTTTTGTAGGAGGTAGAGCCACTAAGTCTTTTCCCAGTGAAATTACATGATTGGAGCTGCTCTTTAAGGTAACTGTTTAGATAATAACTTTACTCAAATTCTTGCCTAGAGGTGGAAGAAATTAGATGCTGGGTTTGCTTTCTGATGTCAAAGACAGAGTCAGGACTGCTTTGGTTCACTGAGGTATGTAGGGCAAACTGCCAACTCAGGAACACACATTATATGTATTTTAAAAAAAATAAGAAAAGCTTGTAATAGGCACTGCCACAGTGTGTTGATAAAATGTCATCCTATAATCAGATGATCACATTCTTCTGTTTCTTCGTTGTTCATATGGAAGAAAATACAGAGATGGGTGGTCAGGAGAGAGGGACCACTTGTTTCTAAACTCTTGATGGTTGTTTCTAAGACTACTTGTAGCAACATTTGAATAGATTTAAGCTGCTCTCAATAATATCTTCATATCTTGTTCCTCAAAAAGATCACCTCATTGGAGAAAAGGGCTATAAATAACTATAAACACTATAAATAATAGTGTTTCTCTTAAATGGCATCGTAAGATACAGGGAGTCTAGGAATGGCAAAGGATTGGCAAAAAGGATTACCTAGTATATGTATTTAGTTCACGGTATTGTATAACCATCTATATGACAGTGAAGGGGCCAGAGATAACCTAGGAGTTCATGACAGTTGAATAGCCCAAAGATAGAAATAACTGTATGGAAAAAAACCTCAAGCTTAGCAGTCCTCTCCATATCTTGCAAGGGCCTTAGGGATGGCTAAGCTTGAGATAGACTTTATATGGGAAAAGGCTTTCCTAATATGTTTCCAGAAGCTCAAATCTACCATCTGGTTGAAGCAGCTGTGAGGAAAACCTTTGTTGGGTTGTTTTGCAATTTGTTTCCACTAGTGTCAGACAGAAACTCAATGCAGTAGGAAAGGGATGCAGTACAAACAAAATTAAATTATTTAAAATAAATAATTGGAATTAGAGCATCAGAAATGCCTAGGAAATAACTGGCATGCCTGAAACTTTCACTGAGGGTACATACAAGGATGCTATTTCTAGGAACAGTGAAATAGAGAAATGCCCCTTTTTGGAGTTTTAATTAATCAGAAGTAAAAGAATGCTTCTGATTTTAATTTTGGATCAGGCATCCAAGGTATGCTCAACATTATTAAAAACAATTTAATAGTCTATTAACATTAAGGAGTTCTACCAAAGTACATCTTTAATGAGAAATCTGATTTAGAAGTCATTTTTAAATGTATTTTTGTATACAAATAATACATGGTTATGGGAGAGAATTAAAATAAAAAAATATTTTTGAAAAACATTCACAGTCACACCATGCAGATGACTTAATATTTGCTTGCTTATATTATATGAAGCTTACGGGGTATATTATATCTATTATTATGTGTTATATCAAATTGAACATAACCCTCATTGGTGCAGGCATTTGTTTTTGTTTTGTTTACTTTTGTTTATTGCTGTATCTTCAGTGTCTATATCATTGCCTACTTTATAGTAGGTACTCAATAAATATTTTTTGAATTAATTAATATGCTCATCATAATTGTATAATTAAAATAAAACATACATGATACATGTAACTTAACATTATACACAGATCACCTTGTATCTTCATTTTTTCATTTAATATTAAGAAATCTGCTAGTGAATAATTTTAATGGCTACATTAGATTCATTTCCTGAATATAATGGTTTTCATCATTTCCTTAGGAGTTAGCTTTAGAGGTGGAATGTTAGACAGTGGATATGAATATTTTCATATATCTTGATATATGTTTCAAAACAGCCCTACAAATGATTGTATCACTTTATATCAGTAATCTTACAATTTATACTCTTTTCCCAAGCACCAGATTTTTTATTTTTAAAAACTATGAATTGAATAGAAAAAAAGATGTCTCCCTGATATCTTAAAAATTTTTATTTGCTTACCAATGAATTTGAACATTTTATTATTTGTATTAGATATTTATAAATAATTTCTTCATATACCTAATGCATTTGTGGGAAGTGGTTTTTGTTTTCCATATTAATTTTTTAGTTGTTATGTTAGCTACATTAGAGCATTGGCTTTCATATAAAACAGACATGGCTTTTCATTTGTTAATTTGTTTTTTTTTTTGTTTTATTTATTATTTTAGTGTAAATACATTTTAATATTTGATTTAACAACATCTAGCAATCTTTTCATTTCCTAGAAACTCTTCTTTTAATTTTGTTTATTTCTTTGCTTTTATGCTTAATAAAGTCTTTACTATACTTAGATCCATTTCATCAAATTTCTAAAATTTTTAGTATAGTTAACATATAGAATTATATTAGTTTCAGGTGTACAACACAGGGAATCAATAATTCCATACATTACTCAGGGCTCATCAAGATAAGTATAATCTTAATCACCTTCAGCTATTTTACCCATCCCCCTACCTCCCTCCCTCTGGTAACCATCAGCTTGTTCTTTATAGTTAAGAGTCTGTTATTTGGTTTGTGTCTTTTTTTCTTGTTCATTTCCTCAATTCTGCATATGAGTGAAATTATATGGTACTTGTCTTCCTCTCATTAACTTATTTCACTCAGCATTATATTCTCTAGATTCATCCATGTTGTTACAAATGGCATGATTTCATTCTTTTTTATGGCTAGGTAGTATTCTATTGTGCATGTATACTACATATTCTTTATCCATTCATCTGTCAAATGGACACTCAAGCTGCTTCTGTATCATGGCTATTGTAAATAATGATGTAGCAAACATAGGGATGCATATATCTTTTCAAATTAGTGTTTTTATATTCTTTCGGCAAATACCCAGCAGTGGAATTACTGGATTATATGGTAATTCTATTTTTAATTTTTAAAAATATTTTTAAGTTTCTTTATTTTGAGAAAAGGAGCAGGGGAGGGGCAGAGAAAGAGGGAGAGAGAATCCCAATTAAGCTCCACGCTGTCAGCACAGAGCCCAATGCAGGGCTTGATCTCATGAACCATGAGATCATGACCTGAGCCAAAATCAAGAGTCAGACACTTAACAAACTGAGCCACCCAGGCACCCCTATTTTTAATTATCTGAGGAACTTCCATAATGGTTTCCATAGTGGCTGCACTACTTTTCATTCCCACCAACAGTGCACAAGGGTTCCTTTTCCTCTACATCCTCATCAACACCTTTGTGTTTCTTGTGTTTTTGATTTTAGCCATTCTAACAGGTTAGGAGATGATATCTCATTATAGTTTTGGTTTGAATTTCCCTTATGATAAGTGATCATGTGTCTGTTGTCATCTGTACGTTGTCTTTGGAGAAATGTCCTTCATGTCTTCTGCCCATATTTAATTGAGTTATTATGTTTTTTTTTTATGTTGAGTTATATAAGTTCTTTATATACTTTGGATACCGATCTTTTATCCAATATGTCATTTGCAAATATCTTCTCCTATTCAGTTAGGTTATCTTTTAATTTTGTTGATTGCTTTCTTTGTGCAGAAGTTTTTTTTATTTTTTATTTTTATGTAGGGCCAATAGTTTACTTTTGCTTTTGTTTTCCTTGCCAGAATAATGTTGCTGCATCTGATGTCAGAGAAATTCTGCCTGTGCTTTCTTCTAGGATTTTTATGGTTCCAGGTCTTACATTTATTTAGGTCTTTAATCCATTTTGAGTTTACTTTTATGTATGGTATAAGAAAGTGGTCCAGTTTCATTCTTTTGCATGTAGCTGTCCAGTTTTCCTGACACCATTTGTTTAAGAGACTATCTTTTTCCCATTGCATATTCATTGATCTATTCATTGATCTATGTGACTATTTTTGTGCCAGTACCATACTCTTTTCATTATTACAGCTTTGAAGTATATCTTGAAATCTGGGATTTTGATACTTCTAGGCTTTTTTTTCCTTTTTTTTTTCAAGATTGCTTTGGCTATTTAGGGTCTTTTGTAATTCCTTACATACAAATTTCAGGATTATTTGTTCTATCTAGTTCTGTGAAAAATGCTGTTGTTATTTTGATAGAGATTGCATTAATCTGGAGATTGCTTTGGGTATGATGGACATTTTAACAATATTTGTTCTCCTAACCCATGAGCATGGGATATCTTTCCATTTGCTTTTGTTTTCAATCTCTTTCATCAATGTTTTATAGTTTTGAGAGTACAGGTGTTTTATTTCTTTAGTTAACTTTATTCCAAGGTATTGTATCAATTGTGATGCAGTTGTAAATGGGGTTGTTTTCTTAATTTCTCTTTCTGTTACTTCATTATTAGTGTATAGAAATACAATGGATTTCCATACACACACACACACACGTGTGTGTGTGTGTGTGTGTGTGTGTGTGTGTGCATTTCTTGTGACCTTACTGAATTCGTTTATCAGTTCTAGCAGTTTTTTTGATTGAGTCTTTAGGATTCTCTATATATAGTATTATGTCATCTGCAAATAGTGAACAGTTTACTTCTTCCTTACCAAATTGGATGCCTTTTATTGCTTTTTCTTGCTGATTGCTGTACTTCCAGTACTATGTTGAATAAAAATGGTGAGAATAGACATCTTGTCTTGTTCCTGATCTTAGGGGAAATGCTCTCAGTTTTGACTATTAAATATGACATTTGCTGTGGGTTTTTCATATATGGCTTTTATGATGTTGTGGTATGTACCCTTTGAACTTACTTTGTTGAGGGTTTTTATCATGAATGGATTTTATACTTTGTCAAACGTTTTTCTTCATTTGTTGAAATGATAATATAGTTTTTTATCCTTTCTCTTGTGATGTCATGCTTCACATTGATTGATTTGTAAATATTGTACCACACTTGCAGCCCAGGAACAAATCCAACTTGATCATAGTGAATGATTTTTTCAAATGTATTACTGAATTTGGTTTGCTAACACTTTATTGAGGATTTTTACATCTAGGTTTATCAGAGATCTTGGCTATAGTTTTCCTTTTTTGAAGTGCCTTTATCTGATTTTGGTATCAAGGTAATTCTGGCCTCATAGAATGAACTTGGGAGCTTTCTTTCCTCTTTTTTTTTCCTTGTTGATTTTCTGTGTGGATGATCTATCCATTGTTGTAAGTGGGGTGTTAAAGTCACAATACCACTATTGTATTACTATTGATTAATCCCTTTATGTTTGCTATTAGCTCTTTATGTATTTAGGTGCTTTATGTTTGGTGCATAAATATTAACAATTGTTATATCATCTTGTTGGATTGTTCTCCTTATGGTTATATAGCGTCCTTCTTTTTCTTTAGTTATCAGCCTTTGTTTTAATGTATATTTTGTCAGCTATGAATATTGCTACCCCAGATTTCTTTCACTTCCATTTATGTGATAAATGCTTTTCTATCCCTTCACTTTCAATCTGCACGTGTTTTAGGTCTGAGTCTCTTGTAAGCAGCATATATATGAGTTTTGCTTTTTTATTCATTCAATCACCCTATTACTTTTATTGGAGTATTTAACCTATTTACATTCAAAGTAATTATTGATAAGCATGTATTTATGACCATTTTGTTACTTATTTTACGGTTGTTTTTGTAGTTCTTCTCTGTTCCTTTCCTCTTTTCTTCTTTTCTCTTATGGTTTGCTTTCTTTAGTGATATACTTGGAATTTTTTTCCTCTGTTTTTTGCACATCTATTATTGGTTTTGATTTTTGGTTACCATTAGGTTTATATATAACATCTTATGCATATAGCAGTCTATAATGTTGATGGCTGCTTGAGTTTGAACCCATTCTTTACTCCTTTGCCCCCTATGTTTTAGGTAACTAGTGTCATAGTTTCTCCTTTGAGCATTTCTTGTAAGTCTGGGTTAGCAGTGATGAATTCCTTTAACTTTTCATTTGTCTGTGAAACTCTTTACCTCTCTCTTAATTCTAAATGATAGCCTTGCTGGATAGAGCATTCTTGGCTGCAGGTTTTTTCCTATCAGAACTTTGAATATATCATGCTACTCCCTTCTAGCCTGCAAAGAAAGTTCTGCTGAAAAATCTGCTGATAGCCTTATGGGATTTCCTTTTTATGTAACTGTTTTCTTTTCTATTTCTACTTTTAAAATTCTTTTTATCACTATGTTTTGCTATTTTAATTACTATGTTTCTTGCTATGGACCATCTTGGGTCGATTTTGGAGGGTGGGGCTCTGTGTGACTCCTAGATATGGATTTCTGTTTCTCTTCCCAGATTTAGACAATTTTAATCTATTATTTCTTCAAATAAATTTTCTTTCCCCTTTATCTCTCTTCTTTTTCTGAGATCCCTATAATGTTATGATGCTTGATGGTGCCACTGAGTTTCCTACATTTATTTTCATTTTTTAATGTTTTTCTCTGTCTCTTGTTCAGCTTGATGGCTTTCCATTATTCTGTCTTCCAGGTCAATGATTCATTCTGCTTTCTCTAGGCTACTATTTGTTCCACCTAGAGTATTTTTAATTTCATTTATTGGGTTGTTCATCTCTGATTTTTTTTTCTTTTCTATCTTGTGTTGTGGGTCTCACTGAGGTCCTCCCCTCTTTTCTCAAGCCCAGCGAGTATCTGTATGATTATTATTGTAAATTCCTTGTCAAACATATTACTTATTTCCATTTCATTTAGCTCTCTTGCTATGATTTTGTCCTGTTCTTTCATTTGGGACATATTCCTCTGTCTCCTCATTTTATCTAACTTTCTATGTCTGTTTCTATGTGTTAGGAAAGTCAGCTATGTCTCCTATTCTTGAAAGTAGTGGCCTTATGAAGAAGACATCCTGTAGTGCTCTGTAGTGCAGTGTCCCTTGTTCACCAGAAAGTGGCACTTCAGAGGTGTCTCCTGTGTGTGTTGCATTCTCCTATTATTGTGGCTGAGCCACTTTTTCCTTCAGTCCAGTCATCTTCAATGGCTCTCTTTGCCTGTTGTGGGCAGTGTTTGCTCCCTGTGTTGTTAATGAGCAAGTGTGGGGCTGCTTTGGGTTTGAATTGAGTCAAAGTGTTTGCCAGAGATGCATCAGTGTTGAATTGCATGGTGCTTTCCCTGTGTTGTACCCTGCAAAGCTTTCATTGATGGGTAAGATCTGCAGTGAAACCAACACTCTGCCTCCAGCCCCCTGCTGGGGCCACAGTTAGATTTGTGTGTGGTTGTCTTCCATTCTCCCTAGGGCAGGAGTCACTTTGGAGTGGTGCTGGCCCCTGATGGGGCTGCTTGCACACTGCTATGCTTCAAGCACCACTTTGGACGGACTTCTGCCCAGGGCGGATTGGAAGGGGAGGTCCACAGGTGAATATGGGATTGGGGCATGTGGTATTATCAAGGTTTTCACAGGTCTGTTGTAGGAGGGGACCTGGAGCCACTTTAGAACACTGCTGTCACAGGGCTAGAGGGCGTGTGTGCACAGGAGAATGGGGGGGTGGGTATTGTCAGCAAGTTAGTTGGAGAGTGCTGGTATTGTGTCGGTTCCCACAGGTATCTCTGGGTCTAGGTTGGGGGATGGGGAGTAAATGGCACCCTCCAGCTCCTTTGTTTCCTGAGAAATCTAACGATCCCTCTCCTTTTAGCATATGCTATGGATTACTAAATAAGTCTTTTTTCCATATACCCCGAGCAATTTTCAAACTGCTGCTTCTATGTTGTATCTCTGCATCACTGTTTGTCATGCTGTCCCTTTAAGGGCAGGCACTCATTTTCCTCTTGCCCTCCTGGCTGTCTCAGAGCTGAGCCTGCTGATTTTTTTTTAATTTAATTTTTTTGTTATCTCTACACCCAATGTGGGGCTTGACCTCACATCCCTGAGATCAAGAGTCACATGCTCTTCTGACTGAGGCAGCTGAACCTACTGATTATTAAAGTTTTAGGTGTTAAGCCCTGCTGATTCTAAGAACATACAAAATTAGGCCCCTTTGGTTTTCAAGGATTCATTTTCCCTGTGTGGGGTCCCTGTTCCTAGGGTGCTTGGCAAGCACCTTCTCTACCCCCCAAGACCTTCCTCCCTCCCAAGGACAGTCCAAGAGCCCATTAAGCTCAGGACCACGTCTCCACCCTTTCTACCCTCCTCAATATGGCTTTTTCTCTGCATTTAGCTGTGGAGAGTCTGTTCTGCCATTCTTAGGGTCATTTTCTGGGTTGGACATAGGTGTTATCTAGGTGTATTCATGGGATAAGGTGAATTTAGCATCTTCCTGCTCTTCCAACTTCCCTGGAAGTCCATTTTACCTATTTTGTTATTCAACTATAATTAATACGGATTTACTTAAAATACTTAACCAATTATCTTAGATTCATTTGTTAAAAAAATCCATTTATCATCTGCTAACTTAAAATGCCATTTTATATATATTTAGTATATAGTATGGACCTTTGATGGGATTTTTTACAAAATTTCTCTTCTTTTTAACTAATCTGTCCTGTTTTATTTTTATTCTATTTTCAATATAGTTGTTTTTAGTATCTTTTAATATTTAGTTAAGTCTTGCTTCATTAGTTACCTTTCCTAAAAAATACATACTGTTCTGCTTATTGATGAATGATGGAGTAATTTTAAGTTTCAAGAATTGGGAATTTTAACTGATACATTTATTAAATACAAAAATTAATTTTGAGAGTTTGATATGAGAGTTTGATAATGAAAATACATTACTGAGCCTTTCTTCCGGGATATGGTAGAAATTTCTAATAGTGTCTTCTTTCATGACATATAGTTTTATACTGTTATTCCTATACCTGTATACTTCTTGTTGAGCTAATTCACATATTTAGCAGTTCTGTCTTCCCTTTGCAGTTTAATGAAATAGTCTTTGTTTTAGTATTTTCTTTGAATTATTCTTTATGACCTCCTTTTATTTTATATATGTATTTGTATAATGTCTTGCTGATTTTTTAACTTTTAATCTTTTTATTTCACTAAGAATAGGTGAATCTCTTAAACACATAGCATTAAGATGCATTACCTCTGATTTATCAAACTCATCTAAAGATCTTTATTCTTTCATACAAAATACAATTGGTCTATATTTATCATTATTATTGACATTTACCATACTTTGTCATCGTATACACTATATTTTTAAATTTTGCTGATTAATGTATGTTTATCTTTGTAAATAGATTGTTTTTTCTGCATTTATTTAAAATTCTATTATTTTAAGAGGCATAAATTATGTGTCTGTTAGCGGTTTATTAATATTAATAAAAATGTTAACTGTAATTTTCCATTCAATCTAACATAAAAAATGATAACTTTTAATGTCTCTTAAGGTATTTTTAATTTCTTTTTAAGATACATAATGAAACACAATTTTGCTTTTATCTGAATTTAGAGTCATGCGCTTCTCTTTGTGGGCATATACCAGTATTAGATTGTTATTCATTAAAATTTACACATTATACTCACTGCTTTCTGAACAATTTTGATATTGTGACATTTAATTTTAAAGTCATGTATAAAATAATTATTAAAAATGAATCTATGTTTAGCTTTCTCATTACTTATTGCATGTTTTTAAGTTTTTCATTTTTTATTTTACCTTATCTCTGTTTTTTCAAAAGTCTTTAATTACAAATTATATAGAAGGCATTGTATCTTCCACGTTCTTGCATACCTGAGAATATATTTTCTTCAAATATGAAAATGAAATTTTTATCATCTTAATCTACAAAAGTTTCTCTGCATATAGTTACATTATCCTTATTAATATCATGAAGGAAAACTACATGCCATTGTGATATATTCATAATGCTTGAAGAAATTTTCACAATCTTTGTATTTCAAATATGTCTTCTGGAAATGTTTAATGACATTCGTTTCTCCCAGTCATTTAACATTAAGTGTGGGCAACTTACACAATTGCTAACATGAGTCTTTTTTAGTTCAGAATACTTTCTCTAGTTATGTCTTTGTGACCAAAGGTTGTTGCTTCTTCTTCAAGTGGAGTACTTATACTTAGATTCTTTTTCTCTGTTTTTCAAGTCTTTCACTTTCTCAGTACTTGCTTTTAACATTTTTACCTTCTTGTTCTGAGATGTAAGACTTTTTTTTTCTTTTTCTTTCTTTCTTCCTTTCTTTCCTTCTTTCTTTCTTTCTTTCTTTCTTTCTTTCTTTCTTTCTTTCTTTCTTTCTTCTCTGAGATGTAATTTACAAATATGGATGTCAAATGACAAATTACATTTTCTTATTTATCATTTCTATATTTTAATACCTCCAGTTATTGCATATTTGTTTCCTGGAGTTGTTTTCTATTTACATCTATTTGTAGTCCATCCTATTGACTTTTTATTTTGGATTTTGTCTCAACCTTTTAATAGAATTATAGTGGCTATATCTTCTTAAATTTTGTTGAGTGTGCCAATTATTTTTGAAACTTTTTTTTTCTAATTTTTGTTTTTTTGAAAAAATTTGTAATGCTTTTTTTATTTTTGAGAGAGATAGAGAGAGACAGAAGGCAAGCAGGCCAGTGGCAGAGAGAGAGGGAGGCACAGAATCTGAAGTATGCTCCAGGCTCTGAGCTGTCAGCACAGAGCCAGAAGAGGGGCTTGAACACACAAAACATGAGACCATGACCTGAACTGAAGTCAGATGCTTAACTGACTGAGCCACTCAGACACCCCTCTAATTTTCAATATAAATCTATTTTTTGAGATTTCAGTTTCTTAGTCCATTGTTTATTAGTCCATTATTTAAATACCTTTTAAAAATATATATATAGGTATATATAATAGGTATTATATAAAATTATATTTTATATATTATATATATAAAAAGATATTATATATGTTATATATAATATATCTCTGTGTGTGTGCGTATTTTTTTACTTTGATTTTACTCAAATGAGGCAATGTGTTTCCAGACTTAATATTTACTAATGACATGAGTGAGGGTTACCTGAGGCTGAGAGATGACTGATACTATCTTATTATTTTTCTTAGCTGGGATTCAAGTTGAACAGCACCTACCTGATTCTTTACTTTTAGCAGATGTTAATATATTATTTCCTAACCAATGGAGCATTTAAAATGCTACACTACTAAGCTGGCACTGCCCTGGGGCTCCTTTTTATCTCTGTTTGACCTAATGTACTTTGGTCATAGAAACTATACCTCTTAAGCTGCAAACCATGCTTATTGTCAATTTATCACTCTCTTGGCTTTTGTAATTTTCTAAATCTGAATGCATGTAAATTTCTGAGATTGAAGAAACAGGAAAGGGACAGTCTTTCTCTCAAAAGTAGCACCTTGTGAGCAGGCTTGAGTTGGCATAGGCTGTGGGCTCTGAGGTAATGGGAAATACAATATATCTTCTTAATTGTTTTCACGTAGTCCACTCAAAGACAAAGCCTGGAGAAGCATTTTCTAAATCAAACTTCATCTGCCTTACACTTGGGATTCCTTTCTTCTGGCATATGTTTATCTTCTTTTCTTTAGTATTAATGTTTATGAGCATTCCTTTTTTTATTGTCTCTAGGTTTTTTTTAAGTTGGAATTTGTGAAGATCTACATGTAGGATCAAATCCAAGATCAATATAATTATGTCCATGTTTTGATTTTTTAGAAGAATGTAATGCCTATGAGTCCTGTATTTGAGCTGTGCAAAATTACATGAATAGCAAAATTACATGACTATGTTGTTGATAATTTCTAAATCTACGAGCAAGTATCAACTAATGATTTGTTAAAAAGCAATAGCAAATATTATAAGAATTAATATCTTAAAATATGTCCAACTTATTAATGTAAGTTTATATTTCATAACTTAACATAATAAAAATCATTATAATAATAGCCAAAATGGCATCAGTGATTGTGATCCCAAACTTAGAGACTCACAGATGCCTACAAAAATCAAATACTGTTGAAATGGTTTCCTGTGCTCTGCCCCCTGCCAATCAATGCTTGACCTTCTAGCTTTAGTACTAGTTGGATTTAAATTCGTCTAGGGATTTGTTCATCCTAATTCTGATTTCTGCTAAAGCACCTGGGTTAAAGCACTTAAAGCCATCACCATGTATTTACATCTTGGTCTTAAGGGAATGTAGGTATGAGAAAAAGTAGAAAGGGAAAGATTGGGGAGCGAGGCTATATCACCAGGGTAAAAAGATGATGCCACTCTTGGAGAAAAAAAATCAGAGCATAGAGAAGACAAATGATGAGTACTAAAAGCAAGCTTTGCCCACATTAATTTTGCTTAGTTAACCTTTACCTGACTATCTGTTAGTCCATAAATGATCTCTAATCCACTGTAAGTCATGATGAGTCTATTGATACATAGGGGTGTCTAGGAGTTGGAATTCATTGACTATGTGCAGTTGTTGAGGATGATTTTGAGGTTTTGAGATGTTCTATTTGTCACAGGTTTCAACATAGTTTATATTTCTCTGAATGTGAAAATAAATTTAAAAAAAATTCATTAAAATAGAACTCTACACTGGCACCTGGGTGGCTCAGGGTGTTAAGCATCTGACTCTTGATTTGGACTCCGGTCACGATCTCATGGTTCATAAGATTGAGCCCCATGTCAGACTGTGCTGACAGTGTAAAGCCTGCTTGAGATTCTCTCTCTCTTTCTCTCTCTGCACCTCCCCTACTCGTGCTTTCTCTTTCTCTTAAAATAAATAAACTTTAAAAAAAGCTCTACAAGGATAGGGAATTTGTATTTTTCCCTTCTGCTTTCCTGGCATTTAGGAGAGTGTTTGGCACATAACAGTTGTTCAGTAAATATTTGTTGATTGAATAAGTGGATGAATGTATGATAAGTGAATTAAGTAGGCAATCATCAAAGGGCAGTAGCAAGGCTGTGGGACTTCAGCAAATGTTGCCTGGTGTAATGAATAGAGCCCTGGAAGAGACATCAGAAATGGCTTCTCCTTTCTTGCATTGGACTAAATTGCTGCATAACATTTAGACCAACACCTCTCGCCCTGATCATTGTTCCTCTAAACCTAAATTTTCTCTTTTATAATCTGAGTGTTGAGAGGGTTTCTGATGAATATAGTCAATATAAATTTCCAATTATTTATAATACTTATTTTCCATTTATTTACTCTCATACTTAATGCATCATATCAGGCGGAAAGTATCTGTTTCTCTCTTCCAGTAGATCTGTTAACCTCAGGGCAGATGCAGTACAAAGCAGTGGGAGGGGGGCACGTAGTCTCACTGGACCGCTGCTGCTCTTGCTTTGTGTTATCATGTGGCATCACCTTTGACAGCTGATACCAGTCTGCCCAGTGATGATGCTCCCCTAATCCACATAGTTAGGCCCTCTGCAGTGGTTCCACAGCGGGGGAGGATAATCATAATCACTTGACTCATCTTGGGCAGGTCATAGGTTTCAATAGTTAGTGCTCAACTCTTTATATCCTAAGCCCAACTGTCTGCCAGGGTGGCCAGTTAGCATGAGGACATGATTTGTTACAGTGTTTACAGTTTTTCTGAACCAGAACCACCACTACTTTCCCTTTGTAGGGCTCACACCTACAGAGGATGGACTAATTTTCTTTTAGGCCTTCAGAACACAAATGGTCTGATCATCTTTTCTGTTGACTATAAGACACACCAGCATTTGAAATATTTCAGTTTAAATTTTCATACATTTAAGTATTGCCCTCCTGCTTTTCTCTAGGCCAGGTCTTTTTATACATGCTTTCATTGGCCCAGAGGCATGTCAGATAGTCCAGAAAGCTACACATAAGTCCCTTGGTATCAAGGCCTGATAGTTACTTTTATTTGGGAAGTGGGGGATAGTAACTGAGATCAACTCTGATTAGCTATCTGGGATCAGCTTGAAGCATATTAGTTCAAAGGGGGTAATTATATTTTATACTCTGGCAAATATGATAACAAACCCTTTCTCCAGGCAATGGGGCACTTTGCCAAACTTCTAAGAAAAATGTCTCTTGATGCTTCCAGAGATTCCAAAACCCACCTTTTGGAAGGGAGCCAGCTTCTTTCCAAAGTGATTTACCATTTTAGGAATTAGAATGATAATACACAGTTAAATCCATCTCTGGGCAGTGTGGATGGAGAAAAACAAAGTAATGTCCACAACACTGTCAAGCTAGAATAGTATCTGATGTAATTTTGACTCTCATTGTCAAAGCCAATTTGAGGGAAAATTGTGAAAAAGACTGAGACCTATCATTGACACCTTACCCTGTACCTCATCGGCTTTTTCCATCCTATGATCCTGTGTCCTAAATTCCATTGCTCCAGCCCCAGAATCTCATGTGTGTGTTTCCCTTTTTCTTTCAGTGGGTTATCAAGTAATTCCTGCTAAAGCTTCAACTAGTAGCTAAGGTATTGTTCACTGGAATATATCATGGCAAAAAATCTATATAAGGGAGAATTTGCATTCCTTAGTCTTTTGATAGATCATGGTTGTAATATGTTTGGGAAAAGTGTGACCTAATATTTCTAGTCGACTCATCCACAGAAATACTACTAAAGGGACCTTTGGGAATGTCGGGATTCCAGCTCAGCCTGGTAGCCTTGTGATTAGGGATTCTGTGAACATCTGGTCATAGCCTGCCTGGTTTTATTGATAACCTTTCTGATCCTCATTCTTCCCACAGGATATGAAATATTATGCTGGAAATTCTATCATAAAGCCTTTTGTGTGTGTGCATGTGTGTGGGATGGGGTGGAGATAGAAAGTTTGACACTTCTGTGACCACGTTCCCTCCCACTCTTATAGAGGCCTGCTCAGTCTCATCACATTTGTTTCCACACCACCACTGAGGCAGTAAATCAAATGAAGAATTGGGAGCTTCTTCAGAAAGAATATTTCACCAAAGCAAAATATTATCATCTATATTATGCTGTTTTACCTTACCAATGCGCATGCTTTTCACTGCCTCACCTAATAGCCATTGTAAAATTAAAAACAGAAGCATACCCAACTGAAACTCACTCACATGGTCAATGCTATGTCAACTAGGTTGGCCATAATGATAGAACCTCCAGGGGTGGCAAGCTTCTCATGACAGACAAACTATGGTACTACGGCCAAAATTTAGTACTAGAAATGCTCTTAAATGCAAGCACTTTGACCAGCTCTTCAAATGTAGCGTATGTGGGGAGAGTGGGAGGAATGCTTTTAAATATGGCATTGCATTTTAAGAGATACCCCCTGCCCCCGCCCATTAACTGATTTAACAAAATTTGCAGAGGATGAAAGTCATAGATCTTATTTTAAGTATGATTTGCCACATAACTTCAAGCTCTACATGCTTGAGCTGTCAGTTTTGAAATCACTTAGGTCAGTTTATAGTAGGTTAGAAGTGAGAGAGGGGGAAAAAGTAAATGACAGTACCCCAAATTGCAACCTAGTTGTACAATGTTCCATTCTTATTTTCACTTAAACTTGTGGGATATTTGGGTAGGCTATATTTAAAATCTGTATCTCTAGCAGACACTCCAAGCCTTGACTAGTTTTTATTAGTAATGTAGAACTGTTTTCTTTTTTTGGAGGGGTGAAATAATTGCATAGAGTTTCTTCAATTATATTGTACCATATGTTGTAAGATAAGTTACATGAGCATATGTATTTCATTATGAATATGAGCATATCAAGAAGAGAACACAGGATATTTGGACACTTTCATTGTATGCCATCTCTTCTCCAACCCCATCAAAACCTCTGAAGTCTCAGGAAATTTGGATGCTAATCACCTGTGAATCTTCTCACATAAAATTTCCAGTAGTTCCTGAAGTTAATACAACCAAAAATGCCAATAGAACAGACTTTGCTATATTACAGAACATCTGGTTCTGATCCTGGCAAGAGAAAATGAAAAGTAATGGAAACCAATATTTTGCCAGGATATGTTTTTTTTCAAGGTTCTTTTTTAGAAATGGGCAGGGATTCAATGGGCATCAATTCCAGGAATTGCTCGTTCCCTCCCCATTTTTGTGTCTATAGCTCTTTCAATTATGCACACACCCAGATTTATATGCAGCCATATCTTCTTTTATTTGTAAAGCAAATCTTCACTTCACTAGAAATTTCTGATCTATAAGGTGGTACACTTGCAATAGAGTCAACATGATAAATCTTTCAAGCAACAGGATTAGAGCTACTAATTAGAATGTGTTTTGCATTTACTATTTAAAAAACAAGTGGTGGGTGTTCACGATATGTCAGTGACATTGGCCTCTTTTATTATATTCATATTTCTCAAAGCTTACAAATCCTCAAGAGATCTCATGTTTCACAGAAACAATACAGTTCTAAAGACAAAATATGTTATTATTTTTGCTGTTAAAAAAGGAATTTTTTTAAGTGTTGCATTTAAAACCAAGAAAATAATAAATATGTTTATATATATACACACACATTTATATACAAATATATGTATCCATATGTAACAAATATAATTTTACTTCATATAGAAGAAAACCTCGCTCTCTTTGGGATCCTTTAATGAAAAGGAATGAATTCGTCCATGGATTTAATATTACGGAAATATTTATCAATAAGCCACATTCCTAGAAAAGTATGAAGAGGTGTAACAAGGCATAATAAGGTGTTTGTCTAAGGATGATTTACATTTCATTTTATTTGAAATTAAAGCCAAAGAATGGTCAGATGTTTGTGACTCTGCTAGAAAAAGGAGAGAACATTTTCATTTTTCCATCTCTGTCTACCCCCTCCTGCCCTGTAATCAAAGTAGATTTCTCATAAAAAGTGGAATTTTAGATGCTTTGGGCAGAGAAAGATAGCTCAGTGGAAACAAAGAGATGATGTGAAAGAAACTGTGGAGGACATATTGGGGAAACAGGGATGGGGAGAAGCCAGGAATTCAGAAAATTAGACCTGAGTCCTTTTAAAGCAACCGAGGCATTGCAAATATTCTGTGGTTAAGCTGATGTCCTAGTCCCATCACATTTATATAAAGTCATTGTTTCATGATTCGTGGTCCTGAAGATTTTGGGCATAAAGATTCAATCCAATAAATTAAAAAAGCATTTCTCTGTGGTATTTTTATGCAACTTCTAGTTTTAAAAGAACGGATCTGCTCGAATGAGAGTAAAATGTTGGAAAAATGAAAGACGTGGGGTCTTTTCGAGTTTTCTTAGAGTATTGGTATGAGGCCGTGACGCACGCCCTCCTCTGAGGTTCTCAGCCTCCGGTGAGTGAAATGGATCTGTGCTACAGTCCACAGTGCTCTGCCTCCTTCTTCCCAAAGCTCCCGTGCGTTCAAGGGCAAACGCGATTCTGTTTTTCATATCGGCAAATTCCCTGGGAAAGAGGAGAAATTTGCGCTAAATCCTTCAAAACATTAAGTCCTGTGTAACCAAAATTAAACCTGCACAAAATATTTTTCAAAGTTTTCAGCACTCCCTGTTATCCTTCCATATGCTCACTGTTTGTTTTTCATGCTGAACAAATAAAAAGGGGAAACTCGTGTGAAGAGAAGTATGTTAGAGTTACTTTAGCGAAGTACTGCCTAGCTCTCAAAGCCGTTCCCAGTCCTGGTGCAAGACTGGAGGGAAAATTTAATTAATACGTATATTTAATATCATGGCATGAAAAACATACGCACCCCGGAAGGCTCAGCCCGGCCATGCTCTGTCAGGTAAATACATGTTTTGATCCATGTCCAAACCCCAAATAAAATTTTGAAACCATTTGGGAAGGTCTCGAGTAAATGTTCTTGATATTTAAAATATGCTCTGCCTTACCATATGTTTGAAGAATTATGAATATTGGCCAGTTTCTCTTTGTGAACAGTTGCAGTGCTAGCACTGACTTTTAGAAATTCCTCACTACAGGAGAGTGTCTCAGGGATCATGTGAATTTTGTGCGTATGAACTATCTGAATTTTTAAGTTTTAAGGGATTAGTGGTTAGGGCAGTGGGGTTGATTTAAATTTAAGGGCTTGGAGCCACAGTTAGTTGCAGAGAGAGAAGGTGTGTTCTCTTGGAAAGTGCCACACCATAAGCGCTTGGCCGCAGCCACACAGGGTCCCTTTCCTTTGTGAACACCGTGGCCAGCTCTTGGGTACCTGGACCACTGGCGAATAGTTTGAAGAGAAAGTGCTGTGACACATATGTAGTGAGGAGGGAGCAGTGTGACCAGAGACCACAGTGGCAGCTGAAGGCCACCAGCATGATGTCCTAAGAAGACCCAAGTGCAGTGTGCAGTGGAGAACAGAATAAGAGCTTTAGAACCAAATGGACTGGTTTTATATTCTGTCTTTCTTCCTACCTAGTAGCTCTGAGTAAGCTGCCTAACTCCTCAGAGCTTCAGGTTCATCATCTGTAAAATGGGAGTAGTAAAATCTGTATGGGGTAATATTAAGGATAAATGAATTAACAAGTAAATGTGTCTAGCACATATTACTCTTTCAATCAAATTTCTCCTCCCTCAGCCTGCTCTTCTGGCGCGATCTTATTCATCCTTGCGATTTAAACTGAGATATACGCTGGTAACTTCCAAATCTATAATGCGACCCAGACTTCACTTCAGTGTTTCGGGCTCATAAAGCTGGGGCCCCTACCCTCCCTATTATCTCTCCATTGAGCTAACACAATAGTTCTGTCAACGGCGTCCCTACCTTACCCCCTCACATGCATTTCCCACACTTCTGGCAAAATGATCTCTCTGAAATACAAACCTAATAGCTCTTTCTCTTTTGAAAAACATTCAATCCTGCCCTGTCATCTACTGCAGGGATCTACAATTTATGGCCCAGGGGTCACAAAAAAAGAGTGTACAGTAAGACTCTGTGTGATCTGTAAAGCCTAAAATATTTACTGTCTGGACCTTGACAGAAAAAGTTTGCCAAACAGGATGCACCCTAAGTCCAGATTTGCACACAGCTCTCCTGAATCTTCTTGTGCCTCTCCCTGCCTTTAGCCACACTGACCCACTTATATGTTGTTTGGTCATAGAAAATCTGTAATTACATGCCTCTAGGCTGTGGCACATCAGTGGCCTCTGTCACAAATGCTTTTTGTCTTCAGCGGGATAACACCTGCTCATTCTTTAATTTTCACATTTGCTCTCTCCTCCACCGGGAAGCCTACCTCACCCGTATTAACCAAGCAGTCTGTTGTCCTTTCCTCTGTACTCCCATAATTTCTTATGAATATCCCTGATATCTCAACCCAAGTCATATTATTTTTCTCCTATGGGTCATACTTTCTGGCTTCTTTGCATGCCTGATAATATTTGACTGGATGCCAGACATTGTGAATTTAATCTTGTTAGGTATGGATATTTTTGTATTGCTATAAATATTCTTGAGCTTTGTTCTGAGATACAATTAAATTACTTGGAAAGATTTTGACCCTTTTGGTACTTAGTTTTAAGCTTTGTTAAGCTAGACCAGACCAATCTTTAGTCTAGGGCTAATTTTGGTCCACTACGAGTAGTTAGCCTGATGTTGTGTGAATTATGAGGTTTTCCACTCTGGCTGCTGGGAAAACATATTATTCTCAGACCTATGTGAGCTTCAAGTGTTATTCCTTCTCATCTTTTCAGGTTGTTCTTTCCTTGACCTTCGATAGTTCCCTCATTTAACAGTGATGATCAGTCCTCAGCTAAAGATTGGAGGGGGGACTGTTTTGGGTCTCTAGCGCCCTCTCTGTATAGGTTTCTTCTTTCCTGTAGTCTACCATGAGAACTCTCAGCTCCCCCTCCTCACTTCAGAAGATCCACTGAGCTCCAGCTGGGTTCCTCTTCTCTGCACCATGGCCTGGAAACTCTCTCCAGGCAGTAAGCTGGGCAATCTTTCTTTTTGTTGTTTTTTGTTTTTGTTTTTGTTTTCTGGAAGTAGGTTCCACACCCAGTGAGGAGCCCAGCAGAAAACACAATACCAGTCTTTAGCACAGGACCCTGAGATCAAGACCTGAGCTGAGATCAAAAGCTGGAAGCTTAACTGACTGAGCAACCAAGGTGCCCCAAGCTGGGGCAATCTTACGGCTTACCTAGTTTTTGCTCATGTCTCAGAAATCACTGCCTTTTGTTACTTGATGTCTAATGTCTTAATAATCATTGATTTATAGATTTGTGCCTTTTAGAGTTATTTCAGCAGGAGGCTAAAATTCCTGTTACTTTATTTTGATCAGAGATGGAAGTACCACATTATATTTTGATTATTGATTTATGACTGTGTTTCCCCTTACTTAACTGTGAGGTCCTTAGTAGTAAGGCTTTCTAGCACTTAGTACAGCATTGTGTTTTACACATAGTAGTTTCCTAATGCATTTTTTAAACAAATGACTAAGGCAAAAAAGAAGTGAGAGACAGAATCATATGGATCCTACACTGGCTGTAGGGATCCCTAGAACACCATTCTTGCCAGAGTTCTCTTCAAACCCAAGGCTGTGCTCTCTCCAATACTAACGTGTTTTTTTTAATTTTTTAAAGTTTATTTGTTTTTGAGAGAGAGAGAGAGAGAGAGAGAGAGAGAGAGAAAATATGAGTGGGGGAGGGGCAGAGAGAGGGAGATACAGAAGCCAAAGCAGGCTCCAGGCTCCCAGCTGTCAGCACATAGCCCCACGTGGTGATCAAACTCGTGAACTGCAAGATCATGACCTGAGCCTAAGTCCAACGCTTAACTCACTGAGCCACCGAGGTGCCACTCCAATACTAATCTTAAAGGGAGGCTGCGTACAAAGTGGCTTTAAAAGTGGTAATCAATACATAATGTGTACTATTTATCACTGTTAATCAGAGCCCATGAAAAATATGGTATTATAATATGAAAATCAAACAATGTAGTTTGACTTAGTCTGATAATAATAAATAGTAAAGCTTCCTGAATTACAGAGGTTCTTTCATTGACAATAATTTGACCTTCTCTGGTTATAGTGCCATGTTCTGGGAAGACAATTATATGATGTTTAACCAAAGAAATGTTTCAGTAATTGCTTTCATTAAATGTTTTGTGTAGATTATTATAGTAGACATTATTACCTGACAATCTGACAAACCTGCACTCTTTAGTAGAAGAAAATGATATCGGGATTGACAATTATTAACATTAAATTCCTAGATTTACAAAAAGCTGTTAGTAGTGAAGATGGCTTAGAATACCATTGTGGATCGAAAAGTGTCCTCCCAAAATTCATACATTTGGAGTTCTAACCTCCCAGTATCTCCAAATACATTTTTGGAATTAGGATTATTATAGATGTAATTATTAAGATGAAGTCATACTGGAGTAGGGTAGGCCCTACTCCAATGTGACTGATGCTGTTATCAAAAAGGGAACATTGTATACAGACATACACATGAGAATAACAGTTGTAGATGAAGTCAGAGGTTAGGATGATGCTTTTATAAGCCAAGGAATGACACAGATTGCCAGAAAATCACTAGAAGATGGGCAAGAGGCATGGAACAGATCCTCCACACAGTCTTCAGAAGGAACCAACTCTGCTGATGCTGTGATTTTGGACTTTTAGCCTCTCAAACCGTGAGACAATACATTTCTCTTGATATAGCCACTCAGTTTGTGGTACCCTGTTACATTGGACCTACCGAACTAATACACGTAGTATGTTATCTGAGTTAAGGTACCTTGATTACCTCGTACTCGCTAAACATAAGACATTGGGGGGAAAAAACAGTAAGGCATTGGAAATTAACATCTCTTGAGTATCTTCTCTGGTGATATTATCTCATTTAAATACCACATTTCCATAATGTAGTTCTTCTCATCCTTATTATACTCACAAGTAAGTTGAGATTTTGGCTAAATAGCCTGTCCAAGCTATAGGATCAGAATTCTAAACCCTATTTTGTCTGATCCAAAGCCTCTATTTTTTCTTTTATGCCACAATGCCCTGCAAAGATCAGACACTAAAGAAGCAGGAAACGTGGGTACAGAGGTCAGCTGATAAGCAATCTTGATTCCATCTGCAACCTTAATTCCCATTTGCCATAAAGATTAATATTCACAGGTTCTAGGGATTAGCATGTGAGCATCTTTTTGGGGGGATTACTCTGCCTATGTCAGCATCTAAGGCAGATTAGATGGGGCTCTCAAAAAGCACATACAGAAGAATCACAGCAGAATTCTTTAGGGTTTTGGAACAGAGCCATTTCATCTTTGTCAAATGTTTTTTGGCCTTCTGGGAAATAGCTAATGGATTGATTAACTACTGGACTGTGGTGGAGACTGACTTCTTAAACATGTAACATCAGGTAAAAATATGTTGGAAGACAGTTTTCCATGGGAGTATCATGTTTCCACACATCCAGTTTTCAAGTCTATGTCCCGAACTATCTTTTTAGGGACATTTGTATAGAAAACAGCCTGGGAAATTAGAGATTATGTGTCTTGTCTGTGCAAAGGTTGGGCCGATTTGCTAATAGCCCCTGTAAAGGACTGAGATTTCCTAAATGCAGGACTTCTCAGCTGTGACACAAATCCACTGTGTGTGCAGCATCACCTGGGCCCTCTGGGACTTTGGGGACAAAGGAGCCAATGTAGACATGAAGCTTTGTCTGTCTACTGTGTCATGAGTAATGAAGTCCTTTGTCTGTACCTCAGGAATTGTGTGTTTTCTGCCAGCATCTGTGGAACTGTAGCAGGCTAACTTGTTAACTTGTCAGAGGAGTAAAATCTCAGACCCTTCAAGGTTTGTGACAGTTTTGGTGACAAAAATAGAATGCTGACAGAGACATGGCTTTCTGGAAGAGGAAAGTGTTGTTTGTGGACTGAGTTAGGGGATCTGAAAAGCCTCCCCAGGGTCTAGAAGCAAATGCTCTCACCCAAGTGGTGGGCGAGATGGGAGAGTAAGGGTCCACTACTGTCTTACCTTTCCAGGAGCCTGAGCGCCAGTATGTAGGAAAGAAACAAGTTGTCTCAATCATGCACTTGTTTTTGTTCGCACTCCTCCAGGCAGGAGGAGGAAGAGTGAAGAAGTCTCTAATTTAGAGCTATGGGTGGAACAAAAGTGTTAGAAATTCACTTGGTTGAGGGGCGCCTGTGTGGCTCAGTAGGTTGAGCCTCGGACTCTTGATTTTAGCTCAGGTCATGATCCCAGAGTCACAGGATCCAGCCCCTATTCAGGATCCACACTGAGTGTGGAACCTGCTTAAGATTGTTTTCTCTCTCTCCCTCTGCTCCTCTCCCCAACTTGTTCTCTCTCTGTCTCTCTCTCAAATAAAAAAGAAAAAGAAATTCATTTGGTTGAGCCATGATATAGTCACTCAAAACCAGAAGTACCTTGCTTACCGGCACTGAGAATAAATGTGCCCTGCTTACTGGCATGGAGTGTCTCTCTCTCTCTCTCTCTCTCTCTCTCTCTCTCTCTCTCTTTCCCCCTCTTTCTTTCTCTCTCTCTTTCCATCTATCTCCAGCCCTGTTCCCTCATTCTGTCACTTTCACTAGACTCCAGCCTCAGCTATTTCCTGAGTATGCTGTGGAACATCAGAGAGAAGAAGGACTCCATCTTCTACGGCTAAGACTCTGTGACAAATGAGAGCTCAGTCTCCCACCCATATAGACGCAGGAAAGAAAGGGTGCCAGGATCCCACTGATGGATTTTGTGCAGCAGTCACAATGGAGGAGATAAGCTAACAAGATCTGTCAAGTGGGGTCCTTTGGCCAATTCGAAGTATTGTTTTTTGCTTGTGTAGATTGATGTGTTATATGCTGGCACTTCGTTGTCATATAAGAGCCAAAGGAAGTTATCCCAATTTGGGAAGAGCTCAGGAGAGAAGTAGTAGTAGGACAAATCTCACTGCCACTTGTAAAGAGAGGTAGCCTCCATGTGGAGACAGTCCTTGGGGTTTTAAACTGTGGCCTCCCTGACATGTCTACTAAATGTATGCCTTTGGAAAAGCAGCTATTAGCTTTCTGCTGAGTTGTCAAAATTTAATATCTTGTCCATGGAGGTCTTATGACTCTGTGACTTGACATCCCATTTTTGTGTGGGTTAATTCAGACTCAATGACTAACAAAGTGGGAAAGGCTCAGAAAGCTTTGTTTGTCAAAAGGGAATGTCATATGAAAGAACAGATCCTTCCTGGCCCCAGTGGTATCTCAGTTTTACATGAAAAATGGCAATTATCCTCTTGGGGGAAATTTTATCCCCACCTTCTCCACATGAAACTAAGTCATTGGCTCAATGGGGACCGTGATTCTTTTTTTTCTTTTTCCCAGAAAAGGATATTTTTTTTTATTCAAGTAACTGCAAATAGGAAACCAGATGGGGGGGGGGGGGGCCCAGGCTGGGACAAATAATGGCTACCTCTTCCTCGGCAGAACAGGGGGAAAAGGTGGCCCCTACACGCTTGTCGGTCAATACAGTCCCCCCCACTCCTCACTCTGCTGCAGCATCCTAGGGGCAGGGCCCCTACCTTCCCTGGGACTGGGGTGGTCGGTAACCCAGCCTGCTCTGCCCCAGGCCCCTTCCCCTAAGAGCATCTTGGAGGAGGGGGATGTGGGCAGAACAGGAGGAGGTAATGAGGATGAACATTTGGCACTGGTCACAGCAGCAATGACGGATGTCTAAGAATGGAAACATTGAACAAAAACAACACAACTATCCAGAGGTAGTTTGTGAACAGGGGAAAGATGGAACCAGAACCTTAGGGGGTGGAAAGGAGCAGAAGGGTGGGAGTGGGCAAGACTAGCTCCTTGTTATTAGTGCCCTGTGTGAGGAAAGGGGAAACTGAGGCCTAGGGTAGAAGTGGATAGGGTTGGGCAGTGGCTCCAGCCCACCTTAGGTGGCTACCACAGGGAAGCTAGGCCTCCTGGATAAAGGGTGGCCTGGGGACCATGATTCTTAAAGTTTCTCCTAAATGCCTGGGCTTGGTTCATCAAGATTGACACTTTTTGAGGCTACTGATCAGCTAACTCAAGACACACCATATTAGCCCTTGAAACTAATCTGTGTCATGTCTTTGGCCTTTTAGACCATTTGCCATTTGACAATGATGTGCCATTTATGACAAAAACTACCTCCCTTAGCTCCTCTCCACCTAGTTCATACACTTTTACTATACAATTTAGTCATTGAATGTAGCCTCTAGGATTCCCAGAAAGGGATAATTCTCTTTCACCTGCTTCTGGGTGTTTTTCAGGATAAAAGTGGCTGGGGGTCAAATAGATTTATTGTAAAACTTCAGGATTCCATCTTGAACATTATTGGGGATGATGTGCCTTTCTTTTCTCTAACAGTAATCCCAGGCTAAACTAGGTGGCACATCGTCAGAGTGGAAGCCTGCCCAGAAGGCGGACTATAGGAATCAAGCTTAATTCTAGTTGTTTTATAAAAGTGCCCTTGATGTCTTGCACTTGACCCTTCTAGATGAAAAGACTGGGTACAAATAAAGTATGGCTGGGAACAAATGAAGTTACCACTCAGAAATGGGACACACTGATCAGCGAGGGAGGGAGAACAACAACCTGGACCTGGGGAAGGGACACTTTATACCCTGTGGAGTATGGGAGAGAGAGGGACATTGACTATCTTGGTGTCTTCCTCCAGAAGATTAACACCCTGGTGCAACTCTCCAGAACTGTTGCAAGTGCCTTAAAAAATGAACTGACTGCTGGGTCTGTCATCCCTTTCTGGGTAGCTTTGACCATGAATTTATCAACGATCCCTTTAACCTTACTTTGAAGTCTATCAGAAGCAGCAGGGGATGACCTGAACTCTTGTGCCTCCCATACAAAACACTTATCAACACCTCCATCTGCTCCCTACCCTCATTCTCAGTCATTTAAAGGGGTAGAGTAATGCCACCTAGCTGTTGTCATAGACAAACAGGACATATTGGACTGGCTTCCCCAAGCAGTTCCTCCAACAAGTACTGGGCCCAGTTATTCAAACTGAACTATAAATCATAAGACCCTGATAGCTAGACAAGAGGCCCCATAGGAGATACTGCCCACCAGTGTCACCAACTGATACGTCTCACTCAATCCCCATCATTTATAAATATTTTCCTTCTAGGAGTACCATGTGTACCTCAGGATTGTGCTTCTTTTTTAGAAGGCAGAGATTCATTTGCTTACCTCCTTAAAACACAAAAATCTACTATACGCGCAGCACACATTTGGGACTACCCCATATTGTTTTCTTGGGATTGACGCAAACATCAAACTGATACAAACAGACTACTTACTGTGCCATAAGTAGTAAAGTCCTGGCCCAAAAGTTCTTGTGTCTTCTGCCAGCATCTGTATGAAGCTCAGAGACTAACTCCTCAACCACAAGCAGGATAAAACTTGGATCCTTCAAAGTTACTGACAAGCTACCATCATGAGCTGGGTATTACCACTCATTCTGTCTATGAAGTTGAATATGTACAACAGTAGTCAAATGAAAATGGTATCTATGGGACAGTAATAAGCTGATGCAGGAGGTAAAAGTTAGTTACATGAGCCAATTACACCCTCAGCTTTTCTAGTGCTACCTTGCTTCTTCTTTTTTAATTAGTATGGCTTTCTGGAGAGTTTCCTATGATCAGTTGGCTGGGTGTAAAGAAAACTCAAGCCTAGTTTATTAGCTATTCTTAATATGTTAACACAAGTTAAAGTGGACTGCTGTGGTATACAGCCCCATTCAGTATGACCCTGAAGTCTTCCCAGTGGGGAAGACTTCTTCACTTTGAAAGGAAGGAAGGATAATCCAAGGTCAGGTTCTACAGTGATTCCTGGTTAATGACTAATAGTCTGGCTGAGTTTTTAGTCCATATGTGGAAGATATTCTAAAAATAGAACCAGAGCATGACAGACATCCTATCTTGTATAATTGCTCAACAAAAGACCTGTATTGTGGAAGAGAACCTTAACAATCAGGCAGACAGATAATCTACTCTGTAAATGTACTACTTTTGTGGAAGTACTTTTCCAGTTAGCTCAGGGTTTAATCAATGGGTTAATGAACAAGGGAACCATGGTGAGAGGGATAGAGATATTATTGAACAAACAACCTGCACCCCTTTAACTGTTTTAGTTTTCTCAGGCTGCTATAGAAAAATATCAGACTTAAACAACATTTATTTCTCACAGTTCTGGAAGCTGGAAGTCTGAGGTCAGGGTTCCAGTATTCCTGGTTTGTAGACAACCTTCTTCTCACTGTATCTTCACATTGCTGAGTTTTCTGATCTCTTCATTCCCCTTATATGAGCCCAGTCCCATTCCAGGAGTTCCAAAACCATGACCTCAATCAAATCAAATTATCTTTTAAAGGTCCCACCTCCAAACACCACTACATTGTGGATTAAAGCCTCAGTATATGAACTTGAGGGCCACAAACATTCAGCTCATAGCATTAACCAGGACTAACCTGGCCACTGCCAATACTGATTGCCTATTTTCTCCAATAGCAGGGACCAATATGAATTCATTATGGGACTGTATTTGCAAAGACCAGTTAGCTGCCAGATGACAGGTTAATGACGTTGAATTTCTTCCATCATAGAAGATGAAGTGACATGTGCTCATTGGATTAGATAATTATTTGAGACTTTGGTTGTACTCTCCTTTCTTGTCATATATGTTGATAATATTGTCAGTGGACTTCTTGCTTTCTCCATTATCATGGTAAACAACATAATGTGGCTTCAAATCAAATAAGACCTGATAATCATCAGGTTTAGTCATTTTACCATAGATGCCATCTCCAAGATATTCCTGGCCTTATAGAATATCCAGGATGACATGTTTCTCAAAAAATTATGTTATCTCCATGTAATTTCCCATAATTCTTTCCCTATACATCTTAATTTTATTGCATTCAAGAATCTGCCCTTTGTAGGTCAGTCATTATTTTTACTGTTAATTTGTGATGAAAATAGCTATTCAACAGTTAACAATGGTCTGCATATTTTATAGAAGATGCCAATAGCCTTAAATTCTCAGTAACTTTCAAAATCTCATCTCATTTTGTCTGCCTTATTTTAATTTTATCTAAGTGCCTTTCCAAACTTGCTCTTTTGTCATGCCATAATAAATTAAAAACTAATTTCTCCAAATAATTTTGTCTCAGTATGTTTAGTTAATTCAACAAGTATTTTTTGAGCTCTCACAATTTATACGGTGCTGCCTTAGGACTAAAAAAAAAAAAAAAAAAATAGAAAGATGCATGAGACAAAGTCCAGTCCTTAGAGCTTTAGCAATTACAGAAAGTTTCATCATTCATTCAGTAAAGGGTTTCCTAATACCTCTAAAATGTTTGAGTCTGAAGGAAATGATAAAAGATCCAGAGGTGGAATAACATTCTTTAGGGTAGCAAAATGACAATATCAGCCTATAGATACTCCAGTGTCTCCACCACTGAACCACCCACACACAGTTAAATATAAATCTGAAACTCTAGAGTCATATTTAGTTTAATTTGGGGTTCTTTATGTTTCTTACTGACAGCCTTATGAACTGTTCAGTTTCCACTCTGAAAAGTTTGAATGCTGGTGTCTCCAAAGACTTGAAATTTTTAACTTTGTATTTCTATTTTGTTTAGTAAGGACTTTGCATAAACTGTCATTTCAACTCTCTGCTCAAGAAAAGTAAGTTCCGTTATAACATTTCACCTAATTTTGGAAGACATTTTAAAAAACTAATCTCCAACAAGCAAGAAAATTATCATCTACTGCAGTATTAACTAGAATGAAGTTCAAAATAGTAAAACTTATTTCATAAACTGGCATTTTCTTTATAATTTTTCCCAATGATTTTCTTTCTTTTTTTTAAATGATTTATGTTAGAATTTCTAAAATTCTTCGCAAAAGTGCTATAACTGCTGCACAGCTAGGTTATAATAACTGCACAGCAAGGATTTCCAAGGATCTTGCCCTTTGTTCCATATCTTTTTTAACTCACTGAGAGAAAGTTATTGTATAATAATTACACACCTTGTTATACCTTATTACTTTAGAATTGTACACTCTTCTCTGTTACCTTATTAGAAAAAAGAATGGGATGTAACTCTGGAGTAAAAGCAAGTATTGACAGGAATGAGCCATTAATAATTCCTGGCTCCAAACAGAAGCACTGATTATGATTAACATAATTATGTTAAGTTAATGAGAAAGAAAAATATAAGTAATATATTCAAGTCTCTGTAGATTTCTTTCTTCTTCTTCACTGAGATATAGAGACTTTTAATAGAAAAGAGTCGAGAAGTATTAAGGAGAAAGAAGGAGAGACAGACAAACACAGAGGGAGAGAAGAAAGAAAAGGAGACAGAGATGAGTTAGGGGAAGGACTTCATTTCTCTTTTGTATATAACTCACTTACTATCAAAATTCTGGTTTTTCCCCAAGCAGAAGATCATAAAAATAATGTATACTATCCATGATCATCCTGTGCATACCTCAAATTTCGGTGTTTCTCTCTTCCACATTTCAGTGAACTAAAGAAGTGGTTAAAAGATGTCATCTCAACCTCCATTACAGTAGTTCAGGAATTATTCAGCATTATGTGAATTTCAGATGAATCCTACCATGCAACTTCCAGTGGTCAATAAGCAGGACAAAACATGGTCATATACTTATTCAAATATTTACTGAATGCCCATTATGGGCCAGGCACTGGTCCAGCACAACACATTTATTGGTGAGAGGAATAGATATAAATCCATGCAATCATGAAGCATATAATCTGGGAAGAGATAGATGTGGCCAAGAAATTAAGGTGAAAAATGTCATGCAGAAATACAGGATGGGAGCAAGTAGTAGGGACCTAAAGTACTCTGGAGTGGGACAACTGATCAGAGAAAGTGAAGAAAGTCATCCTGGTAGAAGAAAACTTTAAGCTAATTACTAGAGCCTTATAGAATTTAGTGAAAATGTTTGGGGATGGGAGAGAGGGGTTGATAGATAAGGAACAACAACTCCAGCAGAGAAAACATGTGCAAAGACCTGGGGGGTGGCGAAGAGTATACTGCAGTACATGAACTAATAGAGGGTTAATATGACTGGAGCATTGAGAACAAGGGGGATTTGCCTTAAAGAAGTTCCTTAAATCCCTGTCCTAAGCCCTCTCATCTTCTCATTTTCTATTGTTTCTATAGCTTTGAGGGACCATGGCTTTTATTATGACCTACAAGAAAATGCTTTACAATTTTATTTCTGTAGATCAGACACCTCTAAACTCTGCATTGCTAACTACTACAGTCTACTCAAGGTCCTCACTTGATTGCGTCAAAGATACCTCAAATGCCATATATACAAAATCAGACTCATCATATTCCCTTGAAAATCATCCTCTTCTAATATTCTCTGTCTTTCCATTATCTTGTCCTATAAACCAGAAAATTATGAGTCATTTGGACAATTATCTCCATCTTCCTTCTCTACTATATTCAATCTATAATCAAACATGTTAATTTTACTTCTTACCTATCTCTTGATTTATCTCCATTTGTCTCCACCTCCCTCATCCCCACCTTAGTTTTCAGCAATCATCAGCTCACCTCTGAACTACTAAAGACCCCTCCCTGGTTTTCTTTCATCCATTTTTCTAGCAATGCCTTATTTTATTGAAACATTAAAATTATTCACTGCATTGTAGATTTCCTGCTTCTGCTTACCACCCTTAGAAAAAAAAAATAAAACATTGGACAATATGCATATTCACATGTTTTCTTGAGCTACTTATAGGGCAAATGTCATTGGACAAGCAACTAACCTGAAATTCAAGGAAGACAGGTGCCTGCGAAGAGAGATGTGATGTTAACACTGTTACTTGAGGCAGATGCCACGGAACAGTGTTAGGAATGATTGAGCTAAAATTTTTAAGAAATCAGTAAAAGCTGAGTGTGGGCTAATGAAAGGATAGAACTTCTAGGGGCATGAGAAGAGTCCAGAGGAAGCATCACCTGCAGTATTGTGGGGAGAGACAAACAACAGGCACTAAGAGAAAGACATGAACATCACCACCCCAATTTTATTTCCCATATTTTTTATTGAACAAAGGTCTTAAAACTGCTGTGACAAGGGCAACAAAAAATAACCCCTATAGGGCACTGTTAAAAATTCATTCCAAAAGTGAGTTGTGTTTTTATTCTTGGGAATGTGAGAGACCAGATATGTGATTATAACGGGCTTCTAGTTAAAATGAACTATCCCCGAATTGTGGATGGAATGCTCTAAAAATAAAGCTGACTATTCATAATCTTAAAAAAAAAAAAAACAATACATTGCAGCTGGGGGAGGGCCATAGGAAAAGGCCCTTTACTTTTGCAGAGAGAGGGGTGTCAGGGATACATGCTGTACAAAGAAGTAAAGCTGAAAAGAAAGAGCTGGAACACCAAGAAGGCCACATAACCGAAGTCCAGGGTCAGAGTGCTTCCTAAAACTGAAGCTTAATCAGGAAAATAGAGAACAACTTCATACTCCCCCATATTCCCAGGCTAACAGGCATAGAGTAACAAGTAACAATAGTGTACTGTTGTAAGAGAGACAAGAACATTAAGAGAGATTGTCTCTGAGTGATAGAACAGAAGAGAGACTTAAACTAAGATTGGAACGGATAGTGAGAAAATTTCTCTGGTAAACCACCTTCTGTCCTAAACACAAAGTATTGATAGAGGAATGTGAAGTTAGTGGGACACATAATAACCAAATATGATGTTTAGATTTCAATTAAAAAAACTGTGAGGTGTACAAAAAATCAAGGAGAAACAACACAATGGCAAAAGACAAAGAAATCTCTTTGATTTGAGCCAGATTCAGACACAATAGATATCAAGACAGGGACTTTAAAATAACTCTAGTTAATATTTTAAATGCTTTCATGGAAAAGGTGGAAAACAAATTAAATGAGATGCCATTTCAGCTTAGAGATAGAAACAATTAAAAAATCAAATTAAAATGTTATAAAAGAAAATACAACAGAGGTGAAAATTTCCTTTAATGAGCCCAGAAGTAGATTCAACAGAAAGAAAGAATAAGAGAAAAAGGTAGCAGAATTACATCCTTTTATGCAATCAATGCATTTGAGAATTTCTTCTACAATTACTAATAAAGAAGTTATTGCAACATTTAAGGAAGGAGCTGATAATCACTTGCACTCAGTAAGGGTGGTGGTGGAGATTTGAGTCTCCCTTTAAATCCACTGAGGGCATGGATAATGAAGCCATTTAATGAGATAAGAAATATTGAAGGAGGAGGAGGAGGCAGGACCTCCAGAATGCAGCAAAAAACCACTTCAGAGCCTCTTGCCAGAAAGACAACAATTTAAATGGAGAAATTTTTTTCAAAAAAAAATCATTAAGGGCCTCTGGAAATTGTCATAAAGGCATATAGTAAATAGAGAAACAATCATCTAAAACAATCTACTAATGGAGTGCCTGGTGGCTCAGTCAGTTAAGTGTCCGACTCTTGATTTCTGCTCAGGTCATAATCTCACTCTTTGTGAGTGCCAGGCCCTCTCTCTCTATATATCTCTCTTTGCCTCTTCCCCACCTCAAAATTAATAAATAAACTTTAAAACACACACACACAATCTACTAGCTCTTAGTGAGAAAATCAAGAGTCTGTGACTTTTGAGTCTGTGGCTTTTGACACTCCCTTTAGAAGTCTCCCCAGTTATATACTAGGGAAGTGCTACTCTAGGCATTCTAGTCCAGGCAGGTGCAGCCGAGAAGATGGGACTCCTGGTCCTGCCATCCCCAAGTCTGGAGCTACAGTTTTACCCTAGGAGGGTCAGGCCAACAGCAATTTTCATCCCCTACTCGCACCCCCAGCCTTGTGTTGCAGAAAGTCTTTTCTAGGAAAGTTTTGTAGAGGATTGGATCTCCCTTTCCCCAATCGGTCCCCACTCTAGATGAAAGCACTTCTCTGGGTGTGGCAGGCTGAAAATACTAGGCCACATTTGCTTCTACCTCAGCTTGTTCCAGTTCAATGCCAGGAGGGACAAGCCAAGAAAGCCAAGGGCAAGCTACCACTGTGGGTCCCATTCAGAGAGCAGAAGTATCACTCCAGAAAAGCATTCCTCCTTGTAGCTCTGATGCAGTGCTAGAAGGATTATGCCCAGTGGGAAAGGCAGGTTGTAAGACCAGTATTCTAAATCTCCACCTAAGGGAACCAACTTTATTTAGAATCCAGCAACATGTAAAAATAATTATATACTATGAGATTTATTCTGGAGTACAAGATTGGTACAACATACAAAAATCAAGGTAACATACTATAGCAATATAATGATGTATAATACCACCTAATCATCTCAATGGATGCAGGAAAAGCATTTGACAATACTCAATACACTTTCACAATTAAAACAGTCAAATTTTTATTTTAATTCTTGTGTGGTGAACATGCAGTGTTATATTAGTTTCATGTGTACCATATAGCGATTTCACAATTCCATACATCACCAGTGCTCATCAGGACAAGTGCACTCCTTACTCCCCATCACCTATTTCACCCCTCCCTCCACCCACCTCCTCTATGGTAACAATCATAGTTCTCTATGGTTAAAAGACTGTTTCTTAAGTATAAATTTTAAAAAAAGAAATGTAGGGCCTGTGCATTTTAAATTACAAAACATTGGGGCACCCGGGTGGCTCAGTCATTTAAGTGTCTGACTCTTGATTTTGGCTCAGGTCATGATCTCACCCTTCGTGAAATCAAACCCTGTGTGGGGCTCTGCACTGACAGTGAGGAACCTGCTTACGATTCTCTCTCTCTCTCCCTCTCTCTCTCTCTCTCTCTCTCCCTCTCTCTCTCTCTCTCTCTCTTTCTCTCTCTCTCTGTCTCTCTCCCTCTCCCTCTGGCCCTCCCCCGCTCATGTATTCGCTGTCTCACAAAATAAATAAATAAACATTAAAAAAATAAACTACAAAACATTATGTAAAGAAAGTAAAGAAAATCTAAACAAATGGAAAAATATCCTCAAATCTATCTACAGATTCAATGCCTATCAAAATCCCAGCTAACTTTTTTTGCAGAAATAGATGGTATGATTCTAAAATTCTTATGACAATTCCATAATTGCCAAAGCAATCTTTAAAAGGAAGCACCTTAAAGAAGCAGTTTAAAGTTAGGAGCACCTGGGTGGCTCAGTTAGGTAAGCGTCAGCTGTTGGTTTTGGCTCAGGTTATGATCTCATGGTTGGTGAGATCAAGCCCTGTGTCAGTCTCTGTGCTGACAACATGGAGACTACTTGGGATTCTCTCTCCCTCTCCCTCTCCCCCTTCCCTGCTTACTCACTCTCTCTTTCAAAAAAATAAATAAATAAACATTAAGACAATTTTAAAAATAAAAAGAAGCACAAAGTTAAAGGACTCACACTTCCCGAATTCAGAACTTACTACAAATCTATAGTAATCAAAACAGTATGGTAGTGGCATGAGGACATATTAACCAATGGGATAGAATAGAGATCCCCAAAATAAACCTTTGCATATATAGCCAGTTGCTTTTTAACAAGGGTACTAAATTAGGTATTTAATGACGAAAGGAAAGTCTTTTCAACAAATGGTGCAGGGAAAACTGGATATCCACATGCCAAAGAATGAGTTTCAACTTCTACCTTATACCATATACCCTAGTGAAACCAAAATGGATCACAGGTGTAAGCATAAGTGCTAAAACTTGGGGCGCCTGGGTGGCTCAGTCAGTTGAGCATCTGCAGGTGGCATGGAGCCTGCCAGGGATTCTCTCTCTCCCTCTATGCCCCTCCTCCCTCAAAATAAATAAATAAACTTGGATTTTAAAAAAGCTAAAACTTACATATAAGAATGTAAGAAAGTAGAAGAATAATATTTGTGACCTTGGGTTAGGCAATGATCCCTCAGGTATGACACCAAAATCACAAGTGACAAAAAAAGAAAGAAAAGAAAAGAAAAGAAAAGAAAAGAAAAGAAAAGAAAAGAAAAGAAAAGAAAAATGCTGGACTACTTCAAAATTAAACCCTTCTGTTGTCAACTATACCATCAAAAAAAAAAAAAAAAGAAAACAATCCACAAAATAGGAGAAAATATTTGCAAATTATATGTCTGATAAGAGGCTTATATAGAGTATATAAAGAACACATAATTCCACAATAAAAAGGCAAATAACCCAATTACAAATTTATTAAACATGTTTCTAGCTTCTCTAAAGTTGATACTTTAATATCTTTCCTAAATGCATATGCTGGGCATGCCTTATTCTAAATAACTTGATAATGTGTGCCTGAGTCACTTGCCTCTGTTCATCACCACCCTCCCACCCCACCCCCACCCTCACTCCCCAACCCTGTCCCCAGAGGGCTTTTTCTCTCAGGAATGCACTTTCAAATACATACCAATCAATCTAGAGTCCACACCTTCAACTACTTCCTTTATCTTATTCTCAGACTCTGAACCATTATCCCCCTACCCTTATCACCCTAGCCCTAGACAACTAGAGACAGCCCCTATGCCCCAGAGCCTGCTGAAATTATTCAAACTAGCCAATCCTAAACTTGCTTGCCCTACCTCATCTGTTCCTTCTGGTGGAAACTGCAATAAATGGTTTTCTCTATTTCATGACTAACCTTTGTGTTTCCCCATGTGGCCCCTCCCAGCCTTTTCTTGGAGACTGTAAGTAATAAACTGTTTCTTCTTTCTTTCTTTCTCTTTCTTTCTTTCTTTCTTTCTTTCTTTCTTTCTTTCTGACAATTATCTCCTGATCTGAGAGCCTTACTATTCCTCAAAATTTTATTAATGAAATATATTTTGAGACAAATAATTTGAATTGATATATCTCCCAGAAGATATAAAAATGTTCAATAAACAGATGAAAGGTTGTCCAACATTATCAGTCATTAGACAAATACAAATCAAAACCATAATGAGATACTATCTCATATCCACTAGGATGTTCATAACCAAAAGCACATAATAACAAGTGTTCCTAGGATGTGAAGAAATTGGAATTCTTAAACATAGTTGGTGGGAATATAAAATGGTATGGCCACTATAGAAAACAATCTGACAATTCCTAAAAATTATCTATCTATCTATCTATCAATCAACTATAGAGATATACCCAAAAGAAATGAAAACATATATTCACATTACAATTTGTATGTGAATGTTAATAGAAGCATTATTCATAATATCCAAAAGATGGAAATAACTCAAATGTCTATATCAATTGTTAAACAGGAAAACAGCATGATACAGCCATAAAAAGGAATAGTATTCAGCCATCTAAAGAAACAAAATGCTATAACATGGATGGGCCTTTAAAAACATTATCCTAAAGTGAAAGAAGCCAGTCACAAAAGACCATATATTATACGATCCACTTACATAAGATGTCCAGAATAAGCAAATCTATATAGAGACAAAATGGATTAATGGTTGCTTAGAGCTAAGGGGTAGGGTGGGAGGTGATTGCTTATGGGTATAGAGTTTTTGGAGGAGAAAGAGAAATGTAAAATTAGATTATGATAATGGTTGCACAACCCAGTTAACTTACTAAAAACAATGAGCTACACTCTTCAAGTGGATGAATTGTATAATATGTGAATTATATTTCAGTAAAGCTGTTAAAAATATTGAAGTAGAAGTTCCTTGAATATCCAAATGAAGATGCTAAGTTAGTAGCTGTAAATATTAATTTGATAGGCATTTGTACCACAAGAGAATAGATAAGAGCTATCAGAGAGTGGCAAGAACATGAAAACAAAGACTTGGTTAACTTTCTTCCCTTTGCTAAGTCATCAAAGTAAATTTTTTTTCAAACCTTGGATGTCTTACTCAATATTTCTGAGTATTTTTTATTGCATTTATCATAGTTGCAATTGTTACATGTTCATTGTTAATAGTTCACTTTTCTGTAGGCTTTGCTATTTCAGTTGGCTTTGAAAGTGTCTTAATGGTAGCCTAAAGCTGGGCAAGATGCTTGACCCATTTGCAGACAATATGCCTATCTGGGGAGGGGAAAGAGCAGAAGAGAGTAGAAGAGAAGGAGTAATAGCAATAGTAATAACTTAACAATTCTTCTAATATTCTTAGGGTTTTCTATGCTTTGATAATAACCCAATGAGTGAGATATTTGGCAAATGATGCTGGGATATAGAGAACATGGAATAAACCAGATTACCAGTAACTTCAGTGACCAAATTTCAAGCATAATCATTCTTCCTTTTTATTTATGACTGTTTACCAATGTGCAACTGTATCTAAGAAAGTAATTAAACACAAAGTAATTTGTTTTTTATGATAATGGGGAAGCTAGGATTTTGCATTTGTTTGTGGTATACTGTTTCCTCAAGGACAGTTTTCAAGAGCAGTAGGTGCATCTGAAATGTCAGTTGAGTAACACGGTAGAAGGTCCTCATAGGAATGCTTCCCTCTAAGTAGAAATTCTGAAGACCTTATTAATAGAGTTTCAACCGTGCTTTAATTAACTTGCCTGAAGAGTACAAGTATTATTCAAATGAAGTCTAGCAAATGTTTGGTATGTGTTCGAAAGAGCAGCTAATAATCAAAAAGGGAACACCGACAAGACTGGGAGCTAAAACGTTAATGCTAACTGCATTGTTGTGGAGCAGATCACAATTTCAAAGAAATCTTCGTGCCTAGTTATTTAGGAATTTTTTCTCACATTTCAGCTTTCTGTCTTTCTTTCGTGTCCTCACCCAGCTCCCCTGGATAGTGGGCAGAGATTATGTGAAAGCACTCGAGGATATATTTAAATTTGAGATTCAGAAAGAGGTTAGACTATAATGGCAAATCAGAATTTTTAGAAGACTTAGACAGATGAATTATAATTTTAAAATACATAATATGTTATAATTTTATATTAAAAAAGAAAAAATACTTTTCTTGTAAGAGAAACTATATAGAATAAAGTTTAGCAATGCCTTACTGACTAGGGGCCACACTTAGGCGATATTAGGGAGCTTTCGCCAAGAAAATACCTTTAGATTAGAATACTGGGTGGCGTGTATATGGAATTCTCAGTTTTATCTAAAGGAACAAATGTTTTCAAAAGTTCAGAAACACTGATTTAAATAACTTGCCTCTTTGTGAATATTGTAAGCTTGAATTTTTGTTTTCTTTCAAGCATATTTATGCATAAGATATACATGTATACATAGACATATTTTTATCACAGTAATAATTTGAGAAAGGATTCTTAAAATTAATTTTAAACAACTCGTCTTTCTATTTTTCATAAGACATTTCCTATAGTATATGCTATCATTTTATGATCATTTATGAATATGTTTGACAAACATATGGGAAAGTATGTCTGGTTATTAGAAGATGTTTCCAGATCAGACCACGAATTAAAAAGAACCGGGGAGTACCTGTCCTATCAACTGCTTACATTTGGTTAGACCAATGCTTTAAGTGACTGAACTAGGTGAGACTCTGATTAATGAAAGACTCTAGAGAAATATACCTATAACCTCAACTACGGCTAACAGCTTCCACTATCTAAAATTTCTCCTTATACTTAAGTGCAATCACTCTTGATAGACTGCATTTACAGCCTATTTCTATTTATTCTCTCCTCACAGAAGACAGAAATTTCTTAATTGGCCACGAGTTTTCAAATAATATCTGTATGGCACCTCACAGTTTATAAAACAAAAATTAGAATTTAGGAAGTACACACAAAAAATCCCATTAGAACATCATCGCCGTTCAGAAAATATATATGGGTTCAAATCTCAGTTCTTAAGTTATTGGATATATTAATATTACTCAATGTCTTGGTAATAAATGGGGGTAGTCAGATCTATCTTAGGGTTATTGCAAGGATTAAATGAGACAAAGCAAATAAGGTATATGGTACATCATAAGCACTCATAAATGATAGCTATTATCAATAGGATGGCTGAAATTGGCAAGAACTTCACTGGCTCTCTGCTCCCTTTCTTCTCATAGGTGAGAAACTGAAATCCATAAAGTTAGGTAATTTATTTCCAGACATCCAGAATCTAGTTCTCCTGAATCCCTCCTTCATCAGCCTCCAAGGGCTTCCCATTTCATACAGGCAAAATTCCAAATTCTTTATCAAGTCATAAGTACCCTAAGTGAGCCCTTCCTACCTGTCCATATCCATTTCCTATCGTGCAGCCCGCCAGCCCCACAGTTCTGATTGCAGAATCACCCTAATGTCTTATGCGATTTTGAAATCGCACAGAACTCCCAGACCTCCTCCCTACCCCTGTGTTCTCTCCAGTCTTCTACCAACACTGCACTGCACCGGCTTGTTTTTATGTCTGCATCTCTCCACTAGAAAACAAGCTCCTGTGGAAAAGCAGCACAGTTGGTAGCACTTCTGTTTCTGCTTCTGTTTCCATCCTTGAGATGATTTCAAGGGAGAAATGCAGGACAGTTTGGAAGTGATCACTTTGGGCGTGAATATTCAACAACAGCTGGGAGTGGTCCAAAGAGGTCCTCTGAACAAATACATATCTTTAAACATCACGGGAGGTAGGGGGTCTGTGTCAGGTATTCAAATAAACATTTAAGTGGAGTCAGATGATAAATATTTGCTCTCTTAGGAATAAAATGATTCTATGTATATATTATGCTCAACTAGAGATTTCCTCTGCTATTTGTTTACTCCTCTTCATATTCATACTTATTCTATTGTTATTACTTTACTTTCATCTTTAATAAACACACTGTGTGTGTTTTTAAACCTTTCTTGCATTTAAAATTGAACAAGTATACTTAATACTTAGCAACCTGCACAGTAGCCTGCTTGAAATTTGCTACCTGTTATACATACTTCAGACCCACACGGTAACTGATCTGCACAAGATTTGTTTATCATCAGGAAAGTCTCTTTTTTGTTCTTCGGATCTCTCTGTCTCTCTTTACACACACACACACGCACACGCACACACACACACACACACACACAAACAAGTCTTGGTTAGTATCTCTTCACTCTGTTGCAGAGCTTCTGAGCTGCTACAGAGTGAGTGACAGGAAAATAAAAAAACTAACAAAGACCAAAAGAAAGTATGACATGGAGATAGAAAAAAGGAAAAAGAACAACTTCAAGCAAAAATGAAATGAGTGAGTGGCAGGGCTGAAGTACAAGATGTTGGCATAGATCCAAAAAACTGTCCAAAGCACAAAGACCGAAATAATATAAATGTTTGGCTGTGAATTAAAGGAGGAAGGAAAAATCAAGGATATGTCAAATGTATATCAATAGCGCTGTCTCTACCCAAAAGACAGATGGACAAATGTCTATAACCTTTGCTCTGAGTTTATATATTTAAGTTTGTCTGTGTGTGTATATGTGTGCACACAATTATGCTTAACTTTCTGACAATTTCTACTATCAGGAAAATAGTGAATTTAAGTATTCAAATGTTCTCAGAGATGTATTAAACTTCCTTTTCATGGGGCAATTGTTAGGCCCTAACTCAGGACCTACATCAAGCAAGCTAATAATTTGGTGCCCTTTCAAAATAATCCTTGAACAATTTTCATTGAAATTGAGTTAGTGAAGATGGAGAGACACCAATTTTCTACTTTTCACATATAAAGTTGCTTATTAATTTGCTTCCAGCGATGAAAGTAAAAAAGACAACATGTTTTCTAATTCTTGAGGTTTACATCCCACTTTCAATTTACTTTCCTGAACCAGGTGTGTTTGAGAAGTAGCTCAGTAGAGTGATTAAAATTTAGATAATAAGGAAAATCGCTTGTTCCCAGTACATAGCAGTATGCTATCAGTACTTTGTTTCTGAACCTTAGCAGCTGGTGACTGCCAAGTTCAGGTGACTGTCTACTACTAGCTTCAGAGTTGGCTGGCAAGGAGCATTTTTTTTTTTTAATAAATTTCCATTCAGGGCATCACCACTTTGGTGGGAGCAGAACCAATATTCATTTTGCCAATAATATAAAGAATTGCTTGTGGAAACCTGAGTTTTTTGGCACCATACATTTGATTTATTCCACTGAAGTTTTAGCGCCCCTTACAGATTAGCACCCCTGGTGAGAACCAGCTGGCCCTTAATCCAGCTTGTCCCTCATTCAGAGTGTATTTGCTATTCAACATTGTGCTGGACTTCTTAGCACATGAGACAAGAAATAGGAGGTGTAAGGATTGGAAAGGGAAAAACAAAATTGTCAGTATTCTCAGATGCTATGATTAGCTAAACAAAAAAAAAAATTTCAAATGAATCTATAAGAACAATTCCAAAGTTTAGCAAGGTTTTAGAATTAATGGTATTCCTATAAACCAGAAACAAACAAAGATAAAAACTAATACTATAAGATGTTTCTATTCAAAAGCAGTAACACACTTAGGAATAAGTTTAGTAAAATATGTAGGTCTTTATGGAGAAATTTGAAAAATTTATTGAAAGACATTAAAGAAGATCCACACAAGTAAAGTGTATGTGTGATGATGTAAATAGTGAGTGTTTTAACAGTGCACATATCTCCAAATTCATCTGTAAGTGTAATACAACCCCAACTTTTTTAATGGAAATTTATAGATATCAAATTCTTATGGGATGGTAGAGGGTCAAGACAAACCAGTGATTTAAAAGAAAAAGAAGGACTTAGCATTCACTCTAAGAGTCATAAAAATATATTTTGAAATTATGGTAATTAAAACTGTGTGGTATTGCAATAAAAACAGACAAAAAGATAAATGGACCAAGTTAAAGAGCTGTGAAAGAGCTGGAAGTATAAAAGAGAATAGACTCATGATAGGAAGGGCATTCCATATCAGTGAGAGAAAGGATGAGTTAATAATGGTGAAATTGTGTGGTTATTTGTCTCTCATTATGGAAGATTAAAATTACATTTCTCTCTCTTACAATTCTCAAAAATACATTCCAGATGGATGAATACTTAAATGTGAAGAGTAAAACTTTTAAAACATTTAGGAAAAAATGTGCATACTTAGCATATGACCTCATGATAAAGAATAACTTTTTAAAAAGGCACAAAAACACAGTTCATAAAGTCCACTGATAAATTTGATGACATTACAATAAAAGTTTCTTTATGACCAAAAAAAAAAAAAAAAAACAGACTTAAAGAAGATACCTGCGGTGCATACAACCAACAATGATTTATGCTCCGAATAAATTAATAAACCAATGTCTGTAAATCATAAGGCAAAGGCAATCAGTTGAAAAGAAAACTCGGCAATAGATATGAACATTCAGTTCACAAGAGAAAAAATTCATGGGCCCTGCAAGCATTTGGAAGGACCTACGGTGTTCATCAGGTGCAGTGGAGAATGTAGATTCCCTAACTCCACTTCCATCCTTGCCTTCCTATTTGGAAGTGAAGAAAGTAAAAATATATTTCTAGATTCTCTAGCACTGAGGATTCCAGATGGAAATTAGGCCCTGTCTATTTGGTATACTCAGGGAGTTTCACAAGGCAGAGAGAAGAGGAAGCCATTTTTTTCTGTCCCGTTCAGCTGTTTTTGCAGGCACACAGGGTGGAAATAAATGTGATGTTGCCTGCAACAGGCTTGTAGTAACCATTTTCTAGCTGGATGGGTTGTGAAAAGTATTTGCAGTAGATGCACCAGTAGAAGGGACTTTTTGGTTATGACTTTCTGGTCACTTATCGGCAGCTATGGAGTGAATGATTTCAACTCATGATTTCCATAAGTAGCTTCAGAATTGGTAGTCCCCCTTAAAGGGCAGGTCTGCTTTACTCTGGTTTTACTCTGGAGGACTGGCCTAAAGACTGCCCCCTTCCTTCTCTTCCAATAATTTTGTAAATTCCTAATTTCTCTATTAAAACTCTTCCTTCTTGAGGTCCCTGGGTGGGTCAGTTGGTTAAGCATGCAACTCTTGGTTCCGACTCAGGTCATGGTCTCACAGTTTGTGAGATCAGGCCCTGCATTGGGCTCTGCACTGACAGGGCAGAGCCTGCTTGGGATTCTGTCCCTCCCCCTCTCTTTGCCTCTCCCTTGTTCATGCTCGCTCGCTCTCTCTCTCTCTCTCTCTCTCTCTCATTGTTATTCAAGGTGGGGTTTGATCCCATGAAACACAAGATTACAACCTGAGCTGAAATCAAGAGCCAGATGCCCAAATGACTGAGCCACACAGGCACCCCTGATCACCATTAAATACATAAATTAATGGTTATAATCCCCACTGATATATTTGTTAGACTCCTTACCCCCAAACTATACCCCTCAGTTTACACTACTCCAGCCCTAGTGTAAACCCCTCAGTTTACACTACTCCACTACTTTTTGTCTCAATGTCACACTGTGGCCACTGCCACTGACCCTCATGGGATGGGTGCTCTGATGGACCACACTCTCTGCTGCTGGTGATGGCACCAGTCTGGCCTTGAGAGGGAACTCTGACTGATCTTTCAATTTTTCATAACTCAGACAAAAGGGAGAAAGTATACAAGACTTGCTGAAAGCTTGAAGAAATAAGACATATAATGCACCAAATAGCTTCTACCCACTTTAAACTGTCTCTTCTCAGGACTCCCATGTTCAAAGCAAAATTTTGAGCCCTTGCATTACCACTGGTAGATCTTCCCCCAACAGGAGACACCTCCTACCCACCATAAGGATGTCCAGTTATCTCCACACAAAAAGTGCAGGAGGTACTCTCTTTTGGCCCCAGAAAACAATGTTCATCTCAGTTTTTGTTCCAGTATAATTATGGAAAATTTTCATTTATTTCAGGACAAATATATATATCTCCATAATGAAATTTTCTACCATTTGATCTTTTCTGTGACTTTTTGCCTGGTTTTGTTTCAAAAAATTACTACCCTCAGAAAGTTAGTTGCATAATTTACCACAATTTTTCATATTGTGAAAAAATTATACAAAATAAGGATGATCAGTTCCTTGATGGTTTAGTAGATTTCTCCTATAAAACTACCTGTGTCTGATATCATTTGCCAGAGGATATCTTTACTACCATTTTACTTTCTCCTACTGTAAATGGTCCATTCAAAACATTTTCTTCTTCTTCTTCTTCTTCTTCTTCTTCTTCTTCTTCTTCTTCTTCTCCTCCTTTTCCTTCTCCTCCACCTCCTCCTCCTTCTTCACTTCCTCCTCCTCCACCTCCTCCTCCTCCTCTTCCGCCTCCTTCTTCTTCTCCTTCAAGTTTGTACCTCTTAATCTCCTTTATCTAATTCACCAATCCCCATGCCCACCTTCCCTCTGGAAACCATCAGTATGTTCTCTACATTTAAGAGTATGTTTATTGGTGGGCTTCTTTGTTTTGTGTCTTAGATTCCACATATGAGTGAAATCATATAGTATTTGACTTTCTGTTTGACTACTTCACTTAGCATAATATCCTCTGTTGTCACAGATGGCAAGATCTCATTCTTTTTGGTGGCTTAGTAATATTCCATTTATAAATATATACACCTCTTCTTTATCCATTCATCTATTGATGGACACTTTGGTTGCTTCCACATCGTGGCTATTGTAAATAATGCTCCAATAAACATAAGGGTGGATATGTCTTTTCAAATTAGTATTTTTTTCTTTCTTTCTTTCTTTCTTTCTTTCTTTCTTTCTTTCTTTCTTTCTTTCTTTCTTTCTTTTCTTTCTTTTTAGTGTTTTTGTTTTCTTTGGGTAAATGCCCAGGAGTGGAATTACTGTATCATGTGGTAATTCTATTTTTTAATTTTTTTGAGGAACCTCAGTACTATTTTCCACAATGGCTGCACCAGCTTGCATTCCTCCCAACAGTGCATGAGGGTTCCTGTTTCTCCACATTCTCCCAGACACTTTTTATTTCTTTTTTATTCTAACCATTCTGACAGGTGTCAGGTGATATCTCATTGTGCTTTTGATTTACATTTCTCTGATTAGTGATGTGTACCTTTTCATGTGTCTGTTGGCCATCTCTATTCTTCTTGTTGGATGTCTATTCAGGGCCTCTGCCCAGTTTTGAATTGGATTGTTTGTTTTTTTAGTGTTGAGTTGTATAATTTTTTATATATATTTTGAATAAAACCTCTTATTGGATATATCATTTGCAAATATCTTCTCCTTTAGTAGGTTCCCTCTCTGTTTTGTTGATGGTTTCCTTTACTGTGTAGAAGCTTTTTATTTTAATGTAGTCCCAATAGTTTATTTCTGCTTTTGTCTTTCTTGCCTGAGGAGACATATTTAGAAAAATGTTGCTAAGGCTGATGTCAAAGAAATTAATACCTATGTTTTCTTCTAGCAGTTTTGTGATTTCACGTTTCATGTTTAAGTCCTTAATACATTTCGAGTTTATTTTTTTGTGTACGGTGTGAGAAAATGGTCCAGTTTCATTATTTTTCATGTAGCTGTGCAGTTTTCCCAGTGACAGTTATTAAAAAGACTATCTTTTCCCCCATTGCATATTCTTACCTCCTTTGTCATAGATTAATTGGCCATATGAGCATGGGTTTATTTCTGGGCTCTCTGTTCTACTGATCTAGGTGTCTATTTCTGTGCCAGTACTGTACAAACCATTTTTTTATTAATTTATATCTCCCTAATTATTTTCCATTTATCAGACTCCCCAAATTTTTTGAGTAAATTTATCTCCAATAGTTTCTTATGGATTTTAAATCTCTATTCTCTCTGTAGTTATTTTCTCTTTCCTATTCCTAATATTATTTTTACTTTCTGTTCTTGATTAATTTTCCAGGGGTTGGTGTACTCTGTTAGTCCTTTTAAAGAACGGTCTTTTGGGTTTGTTAGTTATCACCATTGGTTGTTTCATTATTTCTGTTTTATATTTGCTTCCTTCCACTTTATTTGGATTTATTTTCCTTCTGACAGTGTCTTGATTTGAATACGACAAATTTATTTTTCACCTTTCTAATTTATTTAAAAGTTTGATATATGGTGTTTTTGTGGTCTTCAGTTGTAAACATTTATCATTTCAATTTAAGCTTTCTTTTTAATCAGAAGTTATTTATACATGTGCTTTTTAGTTTCTAAACTGGTAGTCTTAGTGGTTCATTAATGAGTTTTCTTCAAAAACACATGAACATTTGACATAATCATAATCATAATTTGGTCATGTAATATCCCATAATACCAATGTTCCATAATTTATATAATCATCCTCCTGGCATTAGTCTTCAGCTTGTTTTAAGTTTTTTATTGTTAAAGTTAATGCTTTAATAATTTCAGATACAATGTTTGTTGTTGTTGTCGCTGTTGTTGTTTTTCTGGATAAAATGGAGTTAGATATTGAAATGGGAGAGCCTGGAAATGTAGGTCCTCAGTAGGGAAAAGATTCAGGACAGTATGGGAAAGCAGGATTAAATTTAGTGAGGAATGCCTCCAGTACCACTAATGGGATATTTTTCTCTCTCAGACAAAAAGAAATAAGAGAATTAAGTATAGATGAGCACCATTAAATTTAGGAAGACAGTATGATGAGTTAAGCCATGAAGACAAATCAAGATGATCTTTTAAATACAACACAGCAAGTTCTACAAATTCATGGTATTCTTGCCTACCAAAATGTCATCCTGTTCTCTCTTGGATTTTGAACACAGGCTTGAGTGACCAGTAGCTGCTGTTTTCAAGGCATCAGCATTTAGGGCTATTTTCCCCAAACATTTCATACTTCATCAAAGAGTCAGGGCACAGGGCATGGGTCTCACCACCTTGGGAGACCTCTTCACCTCTTACCGTTCCCCAGGGCTGAGTGAATCCTCTCCTCCTTCTGAAGGCGTTTCCACTTTTTCCAAAACCGCCTCCTTGAGGGTGATTTTTCTTTTTTTTTGTAAGCTTAATTAGTTTGGATTTTTGTTTGTTTTTTGTTTTTGTTTTTCACATTCAAACCTTTACAACCAACGTAAGTTTCTTCTTCTGGACGAGAAGGTGCTTTATTTTTCCTTAAAAGTCTATAGCAGCCAAAAACCAAAATGCATGTAAGCTTTTGTTCACCCTTGATAACTTCCTGTGATGTACCTATCAAGAAGCCTCTACCTTCCGGAGTGTCTTTGTGAAAATATAAAGGCAGTGTAAATCCTTGTTAAAGTCAAACTAGGAATATGTTAATGTCTTTTGCCTGAAAGGAATCTCTTACTTACCTCCCTCTGTTTTGTGTAACTTTGCCCAGCTCTGACCTGGAGCTTTGCCCAATGTCTACAGTCATATATGGCAGAGGCTATGGATTTTAAATAATGTTTCCCTTCATAAGGGGACTGGGAAAACAACACCATTCAAGCAGTTTGAATGTGCTGTTAGTGCAGGTAATATTAGCATTATCCTGGGAGGAAATTTGAAACTTGGTGGTCTCTTGAGTCATTCAAGTTAAAGTTTTAGCAGATTCAATATTAAAAGGGATTTGGGAACTATTAAGGGAGTACAGAAGTGCTCAAGTGTCCCTGTTTTTAGTGACTTTTTCTTTGCCTCCAGGACCATGTCTCCTCCCTGATTTCTATAAGGGAGATGTAAAAATAATTTTAGAAGTGAAGTATCTAAATGAAAACGAAATAAACTAGGTAAAAAAAATAAAGATGATTAAAATAAAATTAACACCAGAAAAGAAAATAAGTGTAACTTATTATGAAAGTAAAGTAATAGAAGACGTAGTAAAAATTTTTAAAGCTTGAGGAACAAAACAAACTAAAATAGCAAAATTGTAAAAACATAATTTTATTCCAGAGAAAAATCTACTTTTTACTTTAGTATAAAATATTGGAAAATAGTTTAAAAGGATACACATTAACAATAATTTTTAATAGATAATAAAATTCATAATAAAACAAAAAAAACCCCACAAAAGCACAAACTACAAGATTGCAAACAAAAAATAGAGTAGCAAAGCACTTTATTTATTTATTTTTAATGCTTATTTATTTTTGAGAGAGAGATAGAGAGAAAGTGTAGGAGGGGCAGAGAGAGGAGACAGAGAATCTCAAGTAGACTTTGCGCCCTTCTCGCAGAGCCCGATGTGGGGTTCGAAGTCACAAACCGCAAGACCATGACCTGAATGAACTGAAGTCAAGAGTCCGACCCTTAAGCAACTGAGCCACCCAGGCGCCCTGCAAAGCATTTTAAAAAGCAGAGGTTGGTTTTCAGCACACAAAGCCCCTTTAGGTACTTCCTCCTTTGTTCTCCATCTCCTGGGTCATAAAGTCTTTCTTTGCTTGGTAATGTTTTAGTGTAGAGAAGACTATTGTATTCTTATGCTATCATTACACGTAACTTCTCTTCTTTCCAGGGATCTCGTTAGGCTCAGGTGCACAAGGGGATTTGTCACAGTGACTCTCTAGTTTGCACAGACGTTCCTGAAAAAACAAAAGTCTCTGCTCAAATTGAGCACCCCAGCCTGCTCCCTCTGCTTTATCTCTCCTGGCTCCCACCAACCTTCAGATTTTAGATGAAAGTAGAGGATGGAGCAGAAAAAGCAAGTCCTTACTAAGGTACCCCTTGGGAGACAACCACGTGTCATTGCCAAGAAGGATTTGCCACTGCAAATGAAGTGCTGACTCCTATGTCCCCATCTTTTTTTCCACACTTTTTTTCTAGGAATGTAGTGAATTTTGAGGCATATATGTTTGCGAAAGAGTTCTGATAAATGGCTTACTGTTGGGGGCTAATCTCAAACCCTAAATACGGTGTCCTGGAGTTAACAGCAGCCCTGAAATATTCCTGCAGCTGCACACAGCCCAAACAGGCTTGGATGAGGGCTGCTGAGTTAGCTCGTGCCTATCAAGGCCCTCTCGTCTAAAAGTAGGCAAGGAAACACGAAACTTAGATAAAAAATACAAATAAAGCCTCAGAACAAATTCTGGCAAGCTCCCTCTCCTCCCTAGCTCCTGTGTCCAGATACCTCCTACATAGAAACTCTGGAGCCATCAGATGCTCCAGTAAACCAGTGTCACGGATGGTAGCATTGGCATTGCCATGTCAGGGGATCTCAGCACAGTGTCCATGAAACTAGACAGGGCGGTAGCTTCACTGCTCTGAAGTAGCCTCCTTTCTCTTGGTAACAGGAATCAGCAACAGTGGGAGTGACAATATTCACGTTTGCATATTGGTACTTAGTGGAGAAAATGAAGAGTAGCCACATGAATTTGTTCATGTGTATATGTGACACGAGTTCCCAGGACCCCAAGAAATAAATGAAGGAGGGTGCAGAGCAGGGCCTTGGAGATGTGTGGTATTTACAGAGTAGTAAGAAAGAGCAAGGGAAATACTCCCGTCTATCTCATTTTTACTCACAGAGCCATAGTATGGAAAAATGTACAAAGACATAAAGAAAATAACTTAAAGTGACAGTAGCCTGAAGTCTATAATTGAGATGAAGTTTGACATAAATTGCACACCCTATATTAATTTCTCAGCCCTCGATTCTCTAACTCTCCTCAAGATTTTATTCCTTAGGGAATCACCCTCTGCCATGATATAATATCTTTTCCTTTCCAGTTTGCAAAGAAAAAGGAATGTCATACTTACAGATTACTTGGAGAGGGTCCAAAAGATCGTAACAAAAATGATCAGGGCTGTTAAAATGAGCAGTTAGAAAATGTTAAAGGAATCAGAGTGATGTGTCCTTGAGAAAAGAAAAGTAAGGATGCCTTCATAAAAAGTTCAGCTATTTTTTTTAGTCCCGAATGAGAGTTTTTTGATAAGATAAAAGGGGTACAGAGAGGGGCAGTGAAGGAATGTTAATGTAATTGGGAGTGTGCCTTGAAGGATGGTTCTTTTTAGCAAACAGTGAGAAAATAAAACATCAACAGAAAAAAAAGTATAGATGCTGTAATTCATCTTTTTTTAATTTAAAACCCTCTATTAAATTGAAACTCAAAATTTGGAAAGCAGATTAGATAATATTTAAAATTTGAGAAGAAGGTTATACTATTAACAGAGACACATTAAGTAAGGTGTAAATTATTTCTGTCTTTTGGACCTGTGAGTGGTGCTATAGAGAAAGATCTAGAACAAGTGCCAAAGGAGATTTCTGAGACAAAGCAGAAAAATATATTGCTAAATTTATTCCAGAGAAAATCATTTGATATATGTAGAAAAATATATGAATACAATATCTGGAAAATAAAAAGAATTCCTTAACTGACATAAAGTTCAGAAGCCTGAGGCTTAGCAAGCCTGTCTAACTTCTTTTTAATATAAAAAGGGAAAGAATTGGTTGTGGAATGTTCTTCCTTAGGCAATTATATATTTCACATGACTGTTAGGCAGCTGTCACTGTCAGTAATGACACTATGAAAATGGAAATCTTAAAAAAAAAAAAAGTCCTGTTTATATTGATAAAAAAAAAAAAAGATTCTACTAACCAAGTGAAAGAAGCACAATAATGAGAAAAGATATGAGTAGTGAACCAAATACACAGTTCTTTATTATCCTTGAATTTTCCCGAGAAAATTCTGATGAAAGGAAAGTGAATCTGAATTTGTGGTAGAAGAGATAATACCAGATTTGAGTCAGAAGGGGGTGACTTATTCACCCACTTGGTTCTTTATAATAAATGTGCTTTCACTAATAAAGATTTACAGCAACACCTCATCGTTTCATGTCATCTTACACATGCGTTAGTCAAAAAGTTCCATCTAATGACAGGCTTGGAAGAGACCATCTGAATCAAGCCCCTGCCTTCTCAGACCAGTGCATTTCTGCATTAACCAAGTTGCTCCAGTCCAGTGTTAAAGAGTGCCCTTGTTGCAAATCCAAACTCCTCAGTAGTGCATTCCTACTGTAAGGTCCTCCCTTACATGTAAACTGACATGCAAACTGACATGCTTACATGTACAAACCAACCATATTTCTCAATTAGATACAGGCTGGACTTTGCAGTTTCTCTTTAATTTTCTCTTTCCAGGTAAAATAGTGAAATATTTTCTGTAACCTTTTTTCGGAATCCCTTTAACCTGTCTTTGAGCATTCTTGTCTAGACTGCTTCGGTGTTCACGGGGTCTCAGAACTTGGAAACAGACTTTTACAAACGATGACCTCGTACTGTGATAGGGTTCAAGGCACTATTAACTAGGTAAATGGCTTCCTACAATTATGCATTTGGGTTTCGTTTATTCAGGAGTGGTACTGTTGCTGGTCAAACTGAATTGTCTTAAAATGGGCTGGATAATATTCATAACGGTTGGTTACCTGGGGAAAAGGATTCCCTTTTCAGAATAAAAATTCACATTAGCTCAAATCAAGTCACACTGAAAATAAATAGAAATGAGTTCAGGGGATCCTAGTGTTATTCATATACAGAAACAAAACATTAATGAAACTGCAATTAACTCTAAGAATAAAAATAGAAAAAAGAAATCAAAGGAATCAATGTTCTTTCCTCTTGTGGTTTTTATATTCTTTCCTTCTCACTTCTGTGGCCTAGCACGGAAGCACTGCTAAAGAGAGTGGTCCAATTCAATTCCGAGTATCCACCCTTACATATGCCACCCTGAGGCAGAATGGCAAATCAGCACCAGACAGTTGCCTAGCTTCAAGGTGCGAAATAACCATATGCTACAGACATACTCATTCATGTTACAGTATAATAAAACTCTGGAGCAAACAAAGATTGAGCTTTAATTTTGCATCAAGTGGTATGTAGCTATAGTCTCTTTTCTCCCCAGGGCTTTAGTCCATGCCCTCCATTTGGCCAATGTCAGTTTGTCTACTGTCCCCTTATACAATGCTTAACATGGTGAGTTTATGATCCCGGCATCTAGTGCACTGTTTGCCAACATCATTCATCTGATTCCTTTACATAAAGACCTGTTCAAGCTCTAGCTCCTGACAACACATTTTTTCCTTGTTAAATAAAAAGGAAGATTCTTCCCAATGAATGGCATAGAATAACTCTGTGTCTTAATCTATTGTACATTATAATGCTTAATTTTTTTCCTTTCTGTTCCCTTTATGATTTAATTTCAGCATATAATCTTACAGTGGCTTGTTATCAGTTTTCCTAGTCTATTGTCATCTGTTTTCAATTGTAAACTTTAAAGAGCAGCAGGGTGTGCCTCTGTGAACTGCTCTGTATGGTGTCCAGAGCAGCACTACACAGAGGTCAATGTCAACTGGATGTTCATTAATGACAGTGTCCAGGAGGTTCTGCCTCCCAGTTCCCTCTCTCACTGAACTGTCCACTAGTAAAAGACTGTTTAGGAAAATGTTTTTGTTACAGTGTAATCAGAATGCCACAGTACCGTCTCACTCTTTGTGCTGTGCCCTACAGTGGCCCTGGCATTTGAGCGAGGGGCAAAGGAGAGAGAATACCAATGTATTCACATAGTCAATGATATAGAAGGCTTAGGACTTAGTGTTTTATTGGAGTGGAGTTGTGATTCTATTTGAATCACACTAACTCTCCTCTGAAAAGGAGAGTTTCTTTCTTTCTTTCTTTCTTTCTTTCTTTCTTTCTTTCTTTCTTTCTTTCTTTCTTTCTTCTTTTTTAGACCCATTCAGCTTTAAACAATTATAATGGAGAAGATTTTATATCACCAAAGGCATAATTACATGGTGAATGTAAGAAATAACAGTTTGGTGCAGATTTCTATAGAAAATGTGTTTTGCATTGTTATTTCAAATACTTTTCCTCACCCTACCTTGAAAGAAAAGCTCTTTCAAAGAAGCATTGGCTTTTTATCATCTATCTGTTTAGCCATCGCTCCTTGGTATATGCATATGTGAGTTAGCAGAAACAACACTTTTTGTTTCTCTTGAAGATATCTAAGTAAAGTTTCAGGTAGCCAATTAGCTTTTTGACCTAAGCTTTGTTGGCTGCAGAAAGCCTGAATCCCAGGAACATTTGGTTCTCAAGGCATTTGGATCTCATAAGAAAGACTCAGTGCCAGCACCAATCAGAATGGCTGCCAGTTGTTATTCTTCTTCACAACTGGCGGCCATTTCCAGCACTGTTATGGAGCCGTGATCAATCTCTGCACCTGTCTATCAGTGGATGTTCATAGAGAGAACGGTGTGGGCTGCATCTGCAGATACCACATGTAACCAAAAGGGAGAGAGGAGGAGGGAGAGTGTAAACCCCCAAATATATCAAGTGAGAAAGGCTACACGGAAAGAAAAAAAAAAGCAGGAAAATATGCAACAGGGATATGTCATGATAGAAAGAAGAAACGAGGAAAAAAATCATCTATAGTAGAATATTTATTGTTGGAATGCATAGTTTCTACCCCATTTATGAGCTTAGTCTTTAATTTAACCCTTGGACATGTTATCTCAATGTCTCATGGATGTGTGTTGTCTTTGAAACAATACTTCCAGCTTCTTATCAAGACAGAGAAGCTTACTATATTTATATATTCTATATCTTATGTTGTTAGAATCCTTCTGTGCTTATAATTATGTGTTAATGTGTAAGAACTTATCATGTTGATTTTTTTCTATGTGTCTAGTTTGGGGGGGTATTTGTTTTTGCTTTTGGAAATCTGCTATCAACTTCTTTCTTAAAATAAGGAATCTAAATAATCATTTTGGTAATTAATAGAAGAGATTGCAATATGATTTTATGTAGGTGTTCATAAAGTGGTGATTATGTATACCTGTATTTTATGTTTGTGAATGTTATAATTCCTTCCTGAGACCCAGAGTTGGAAAATTCTAAATGATATATCAGATTTAATTTAAACATATTGTTTTTTTTATTTTTGCAGATGCACGTATTTCTATATTTTATACCCTTAGTGCAAGCTGCTATGTATGATTGTGAAGCCCTTTAATTCTATGTTGAAAGCTGAGTTCACATTGCATGAAATTTCTGTTTAATTGCCCTGCGATGAACTTAGCCCCTCAGTGCTTCTCTCTGAGTGAGCTTAGAATGCTTTACATAGTCAATCAATAAAGTTAACAGTTTAATGTCCTTGCTCTTATTTCATAATGCTGTTTTATAAGTATTCTTTTAACTTCTGTATTCTATAAAATTCCCTTGAATAAATGGATTCATGTTAGTTTAAAAATGGAAGAGGTAAAAGCTCTTTCTAAAACCTTAAATCTAACATGATATTTGATATAGTTGAAAGATCAAACAATCTGAAAGAAAGAGTGAAAACAAGGAAATATTTCAAATTTAACAAAACATTAACAATTATTTCACAGCTGTCCGGGGATGGGAAGTGTCTCAGCCCTCTCCCAATACCAGTTAAATCAGATCAAGATATTTTGAGGAAAAAAAGCATACATGCAAAAGAAAATTATCTATATTTATGTCTGTCTATCCATCTATATTTCTTGAGATCATGACCATATGGATTTCTGAAGGGAAAAGAAGAGTACAGGGAAAAAAAATGTTCTGGAACTCTTATAAATAGAATATTCAGACTGCAGATAAATTATTTGATTTAACTCACAATATCTGTAGGCTCTCTAAAAATCCAAGCTCAGATATAAATGTTACTCTCAAGTCAGCCTACAGCTCCATTCTTCATTTGATAAAACTTGGTCAAAAGGGTGATAAGTTTTGTATCTTCTGAAATTAAGCTATGAATTTTCTCTGCAATAACAACATTTGCTTTTATCAAATCTACCAGAACCCAATGAGAATGGAGGCAGAGTTTGACTTAATCAAGTCTCACCACTTAGAGAATATTCTGAAAATGCTTTAAACAACAAAAACAAACAAAAACCAACCAAGGCTTCTAAGGACTCAAAAAAAAAAAAATAGAAAATGAATAACAGTATTGAGAATTGCAAGGATCTGTGCTTTTACGTTGAAGATAGAGTTGCCTTTTTTTCCTAGAATATTCCTTAGGTTATATGGACAAAATTAGGAAAAATCAAATGATAACCTTAATTGGATTTCATTTTAAGAGATAGATATTTAATATTTCTATTTTGGAATTCTTTTTATCTGAATAGCACAAAGACATGAGCCATCTCATAAAATTAAGAATCCCAGAATTATTTACTGTCCATTAAAAGCTTGAAGCCATAGTGCTAAAATAATACAGTTCCACCATCATTTCTGTCAGTAAGCTATAGAGCAGAGGAAACCTCTGGGCAATTTGGTAAAGTGATGAAGTTTGTCTTCAGCATCTCCCATCACTTCCTGTGCACACTCTTCCCTCTTAGTGATCACTCTTAGAGTATTCTTCATGGACAGTTTAGTGATCCAGATATTGTTCTTATCTTCCTGAAGGAGAGCGCCCCACATCAGAACTTGTCAGTTTCATGTCTAAAACTTTTAGAATTCTACTGGAAAACAAAACTAAACTGACAAATTGACTGGATTTAAAATTTGAGTGGTTCTAAATGTCTTTATCTGATGTTCTGCTCAGACTACCTGTCCATTATGTTAAGAATATAAGTACCATGTAGTTTTTCGGCATGATGGCAAGACAAGTGAGGAGGTATCTGGGAGCATGAGTTTCAGTGCCAATGAAATAAAAAAACTATAAAAAAGACTATTCTTCCAAAGAGTCACATATTTGTATAGATGCCGGGCTTTGAGGAAGGGCAAGACTTGCCAATCTACACCACTTCCTGCCTCTTGCTTTTGCTGCTATTCCAAGTTCTTATACCACAGCAACAGACCAGTTGACTGTGACCAGCTATCTCACTACTCTTAGAGGTTAGGGGTGGAGGTCCAGGACTCCAGGACTAACCCATAATGTAACAAGATGAAGATCAAATCTTACTAACAAGTTCTTGGCCTCCCTCTGGCTTTGACTCCAATCCTATAAACATGACTTTCTGCCTTTCTGCTTTGCCCTCTGAAAACTTCCATTTCACTTTCCACACCTGAACTGGATGGCTGGCCAATTGTCTCCAGAGGTTTGCTAAAAAGTGAAGGATGAAAGATCAGAAGATTTACTTTTAGATTTTTGTATGTCCTTAATGAGGAAAAGAGTTTTGTACAATACCACAGGTCCATATTCTGATAGCAAGGAAGCATATCTCCATTGGCATCAAATCCTGCTACAAGTAGAATTCTTGAAAATAAGATAAGGAATAGAAGAGACAGTCACTTTTACTGTGATGTTACCCATCATAATTCTCTTGCTGGAGCTTAGAAGTGACATATGGAGATAAAGCCACAAAGTATGATTTCATGAAGACAACATAGCTGTTTTTAAGCCAAGTCAACTTCTGCAACGATTGCAACATATCTGTATTTTAGATCAATGAAATATCAGATCATCGAGTTGTCTTTTATTATAAAGTGAGTTTGGTAAGTAAGAAGTTAATTTTCAATCTGGAAAATGCAAAGAAAAGCCCCAATTAAATTAGTTATTCATTCACTAAATTTCAATAGAATATCTATTTTGTGCAATAAATATAGCATTTGAGTGTTTATGATGAGTTTTAGGTACACTAACTCATTTAATCCCCAAAATGACCCTATGAAAGGTCAATATGAGACTCAGAGAAGTTAGGTAACTTATCATAGAACTCATAATTGTTTGGGGTAGACAAATGTATAAGACAAGTTTCTTGCCTTCAAGAATTTTCATTTTAGGAAAATCCTACTTAAAAACTGTGATCATATAAGACTAGTAATGCACATTCTTTATTCTATCCTCCACACCTGGCATAGGACTTAATTAATTAATATAACAACATCCTGAGAAGAGTGTCAAGTACCTGAGAAAAATGAAATGGTGAAAGGTCTCCATGTGGAGGTCAATGAAGATGACAAGAAATTTTAAGATCAATATATCTATTATTTTCAAAATTTTTATTGAGGCCCATTTTTAAAAACCATTTACTTAAATGGAACTAATTTTAAATGCTTTTGAAGGCATTGCTTTCTTTAAAAAAATTTTTTTAATGGTTTTATTTATTTTTGAAGGAAAGAGAGACAGATAGAACATGAGGAGGGGAGGAGCAGAGAGAGAGGGAGACACAGAATCTGAAGCAGGCTCCAGGCTCTGAGCTGTTGGCACAGGCCCGATGTGGGGCTTGAACTCATGAACTGTGAGATCATGACCTGAGCCGAAGTCAGATGCTTAACCGACTGAGCCATCCAGGTACCCCTGAAGGCATTGCTTTTTTAAAGCATCCTGAGGTTACTTTGATTTTCAAGTTCCAGTTTACATATATGTATATATATAGCTATATATATAGTTATATATATAGTTATACATATGGTATAGTTATATATATAGTTATAGATATAGTTATATATATGGTATAGTTATATATATAGTTATAGTTATAATTATATATAAAGAGATTTATATATTATATTATATTATATTATATTATATTATATTATATTATTTATTATATTATAAAGAGAGCACAAGTGGGTGAGAGGGACAGAAGGAGAGAGAAAAAATCCCAAGCAGTCTTTACTCTCAGCAGAACCTGACACAGGTCTCAATCCCATGACTCTGGGATCATTGCCTGAGTCAAAATCAAGAGTTGGATGCTCAACCGACTGAGCCACCCAGGCATCCCTCAAGTTCCAGTTTTTACTTGAAAGGTAAGTCAAGGAATCAGAAATTTCCCTTTATGGGATAATAAAAGATCATCATGTAAATATCAAATGGTTGGAAGAGCCAGAAAGCAATTAAAGAATAATCTAAAAATTATGAATCAAGGTTTTGGATCCTGTCATTGTCTGGCTTTAAAAGTGAATGATGACTCCTTTATAGAATAAAGTCAATGTCTTAGCTTAGTATTCACATCTCTCTACAATCTAATACCATCATTCAACACCAAGCTCAAAAGCTGCTCATCCTATAAGGCCTCCCTAGATTCTCCCAGAGAATTAATTTTCTCTGTTTTTCTTAGCATAGCTACTTACTTTGAACTAATGCCTTTTATAATACTTAATATAATATGTTACCTTGTATTAGAGCATTCTGTGTTGTCTCCACTTTTTATTGCTAAGTGCAACTAGCACATACAAAATGCCCAAGAAATGTTTGTTTAGTAATAGCCTCCTGTAAATGAGTAGATATCAAGCGTTTTTAAAGATATGAGTACATAAAACTCTTGACTGCTAGTGTTAATGGTGTATAGAGTTTGGACTATATCTTTCAACCATTCTTTTTGGGAAAGCTCTTTAGAAGTCACAGTCTGATTTCAATTCAACACCTTTTTGCTTTCAGTTTATGATAAAGACACTAACAAGAAAAGAAATAGTCATATGGTGTCCTGAATCTTTGGGAAACTATAATACTGGACCAGAATAACCTTAAAACTGAGCCATAAACCTCTGATTACCTAAAAATGTGGTCAGACTGTGGTACAGAGGTATGTCTGAATGAGGAGAAAGGAGAAAATTGTAGAAAAGACAGTTGAATAGAATCACTATACAAAGGAAGGACAAATGAAGCTCTACCATGTCATTTCCCCCCTTATATCTTGGGAATTCATGTTTTGAACAGGAGGGGTTTCTGTAATAATCAACGAAACAGGTACTAACTACTGAGGCCATGCTGTGTGGCGAATCTGTTAGATGTTGAAATCAGTGTAAAGTTTGACTGAAAGGAGCATATTATTTAGGTTCCATGAAAGATAACATGGGAGTAGGGCTTACTGAAACCAATTCTGTGATCAGAATTGCGTCTTATACTAAATACTAAACTAAATACAGCTGTGTTTGTCAAGCGCCAATATGTAATAAAGTAAAGTTTCATTGATACCTAAGAGGACAAAGAGAGAAAGTGTGAGAATGAACTCTTGGATAATTTTTTTGGTGACACCTAATACCAAAACGGTCTCTTAATTTTTACTATAAGTCTCTTTTCCAATCAAAACACTACAAAAGTTATTAAAATATTTAAATTGCTTGATTTTGGCATTGGCTTTTCCCCATTCCTTTGGCTGCCTTTTCACTTTAGACCTCCATTTTTACTTACATAAAATGAAGATAATATCTGCCAAACTGCAATATAGCATTGTAGTGAGACCAAACAAATATACATATGAGAGTAATAAATTTTAAAGACACACAAACAATTATTGTCAGTTATACTGTCATCTATCATTCAAAGATGCTAATGACACCAAAAAGGAGCAATAGAACAAAGCAAGAGATATAAGTAATTTAGAAATTATTTAATTATTTCTCACTTTCTCTAGAAATAACATTCTAAAACAGTGAAATGTAACAATGTCCATAGCTCTTATGGGTTAGGAAAATGGGCTTCGTCCTGGCTGTAAATTATGAATCAAGCTATTTAAATACTAGTTCAGTTATTTTGAGAGGGGAGAAAAAAGCCTTCACCCTTGGGTTCCCATTGCATAGGATGTGGAAAAATTACCATCATACAGGGGAGTCAATATTAAGTTTAGATGACTTCCAGAAAATCACACCCTGTGCATCTTTGAAGGAAATTTTATATATATATATATATATATATATATATATATATATATATATATATATGTTGAAATTTCTGCTTTGTTGGAGGAAACTAACCTTGGGCTGAGGAAAACATTGGTTGTGTTTATACATCATCACAACAGGCTGCTGATTTAAAAAAAATCAAGTAAAACACCGTGTTAGCATTGTGTAAGGAAAAAGGAAAGAAGTTTTAGTTGGACAGATTACCTGCTTTGTTTCATTTTACTTTGTGTCTTGTTGGCATAAGTTGAGTGAACTTGCTTTAAAAAAAAGAGCTAGTAGCATGGTTGAGGGGTATGGTGAAGGGCTCTCTTAGCCCACAGTCTGTGATTTCACCCTGCAGGGGACAGGAACCAGACTGGTCTGCAAGATACTGAAAAGGCAAGACTATTGCACCATAACAAAAGATGGAAAGAAAGACAAGGAATCGCCTGAGAATTGTCTTAAATAAATTAATGTAAAACAATAAAAAGAAACCATTTAAGAAAAGGAGAAAGTACCACAAAATTTGAGAGCAGGTCATAATCTGCCTCCTTGTCAAGCAATTGTAAATGTAATTGATTATTACATTTAGTGCAGTAAAAAAAAAAAAAAAAAAAAAAAAGATTGAGTAGTCTATCATGAACTAAGAAATTGTCAACGTTATCTCTTTTTCCACTGGGAGGGTTTTGTTTATTGTTGATTTTTAACTTTGTTTCTACTTTACAAGTTAATAAGTGTGTGAGGATTAGATAATATCTATGTCTGAAGATCTTCCAATATAATACAAATATAGTTACAAGATGCATTGCATACACCAAAGGAAATGTGTAAATTAAGGCAAAAGAAAATCTTTTTTTGTACATGGGGGTATTTAACTTCATAGTCTTGACTTTAGAATAATAGTTACCTTTTATCGAAATTTATTCTTCTTGGCTACAGGTAATTCAGAAAAATTGAAATGAATTTTGAAGGTGACACCCTCATTGATCATGATGATTTAGGGAGGCTGGCTCATCCCTCCTTTCATGCAGGATTATCTTTAATGTTTTCCAGGGAACCCAAGTGCATCCAGGCAGTGGCTCCCTAAATCTTTTGCTTTACAAAATCACCAGCCAGAGTTCTTGGGATGGGCTATGAAAGAGGCAGAGACATTAGGATTCTCAGATGTACTAATTGATTTAGCAGCAGTTTAAAACAATGTTGAGTATTGTCAGAGATGTTCCTTTGAGGTATTAAATCAAGTTTCCCAAGATGGATTGCATGCTAACCACATACTATCTAAAAATCTCAAGGGCTGTTTATTGTTCTGCAATTTATGATCGCCTTGTTAGAGGATTGCACATCAGCTTCCCTCGAGCCTACGAAGAAACAGAGACAAATAGCATGCAAACTATATTGAACAATTCATTATATTATATTGTAGAAACCTAAGCACAGTGTGGAGATAACCCTTTTATGCACGCTGCCTTATTGAACAGTAATCACTCTGTAATGCTTTAGATATTTAAATCATATTTATAATAACACATATTAATGTAACATCCCTCATAAAGTTCTCAAGGCATTTTATGGGGTATATAAACCATGGAAAAATACAAAATTTTAAAATGCAGATATACCTACCATGGGGTCTTTGAGGCAACCTAATGAGGAATATATACAAAATCCCAGGCTGACAGTTTAACTATTTAAGTAGCATATAGAATAACTCAAACACATTTTAAGATATTGCTGGTTACGAACTCATTCTTTATCTAAATATTTGGCCAGGTTGTATAAGTGCTTATTTTCAGTTTTACTGTTATAGGCAGAAAGAAAAAGAGATTAAAAATCTTTAGAACATTTTCAATCAAAGCTTTTAAATTCACGTGCTTGAAAATCAATCACTGATTTGGGTTTATGTATTCTGTAAAATTACATTATTAGAGCAGTGGGGTTAATTTTAAAACAAATGAAGGTATTTATCTTGGCATGGCTTGCCCAGATTTGGTGTGGTGCTCCGCATCTATGAAGCTGGTAGATAATTCAATAATTCAGTTATGACTGATTAGTTTGTTTATTTTCTCAAAGAAATAAAGGGGGAAGTCTTGGGGTTTCATGAGGATATTCTGTCCCTTTCACAATATAAGCGGTAGGTCATAGGGGTCTAAACTGCTCTAGTTGCTTCACTTGAATTTTTTCTTTTAGCTTTTTACCATTCAGTGGTTAAATATATTAAACTATGAAAAAGTTTGCAACCAACCGAACAACGTACGAGGCAGTATTTAACGCTCTTGGGATTTTTTGCAGCATTTTCTTATTTATAACATTTAAAGCAGAAATAATGCGAGTTAAGGAATATTTTCATTTATAATTATCCTGCTTTCATATGAATGAGACATATAATGTTTCATTTTCTAACACAGAATGTGTCCACAAGTGAGATGGAAGAGAGAGTAAGGAGAACTTTTCGTACCATTAGCAGTTACACCACCAACTACAGCCCTTCACTTCCCTTTATGGCACTAGGTTTCATTCTATTATGCACACGCTTTATTCAGTGGTGAGGAACACAGCAAGCGTTCCAGGAAAGGAATAGAATAAATGGAGGATAACCAACTCCAAGTCCTTCAGTAGTTGTTCCAGGGTCAGAAACCTTTCTTGACAACATCATCTGCAACACATTAACACAATGCATGAAGGACACATTATAGTGTGAATAAATGGTTTCCTTTTTGTTTGGAAAGAATGGAACCCAGCAGGAATCAGTTATTAGCATTGACATTCAATTGTTTAAATATAATGAAAGTTTTCTCAGTGGTATATCCTGCAGGCTGTCTGGTTCTGTGTTCTTAATTTTTCAGAAAGCTGCTAAATCCAGAAGTCTGCTCACTGGTATTGCCATGCTCTGTTTCAGTCTCAGTGCATACAAACCTCTTTTTATGAAAATAGAGCTTTCTGGAAATACAACTAAGCTCAAGTCTAACTGTAAAAGAAGTCTTTCTTTAGAATAGATGAGTTACTCCACTGTTATAACTAGAACTGTCTAGACCACTTATCTCCAATTTTCTTAAAATTTTTTAAGTTTATTAATTTCAAGAAGGGGGTGGGGAGGGACAAGAGAGAGAGAGAGAGAGAGAGAGAGAGAATCTGATGTGGATCTCAGTCTCATGAATGGTGAGATCATGACCTGAGTGGAAGAGTAGGACGCTTAACCAACTGAGCCACTCAGGAGCCCCTCCAATTTTCTTAAATTCTAATCTCAAGTCTTTGGAGTCAAAGCATATTGCAACAGGAATGATTAACTATATTTCCAGAAGTCCTGAAACTGAAATAACTACAACTCATTCCTAATCATTTTAACATAATTCCTGGAAACGATTATTGCGTTTACTGTGATTCACTCAATAACTATTTATTTATTGTGGACTTGTTTCGTGGGAGATTCCGTGGTAGGTGTTGAAAATTCAACAATAAATACAGAATTCCTCCTGACTGCATAGGATTTCCAGTCTAAAAACTTTCAACTTCCAAATGATTAGATAATTTTGGAGGGGAAAAAAAATAATATATACTTATACATATTTATATATATAAATAATTTATGCTTGTCTGTTTCAGTAAATCTGATAGAAGGCTGACATCAGCTTTCTTATTTGAAACAATTCATCAACATTCATCTGTAATTGAGAACACATCAAATAATGTTATTTGAATTAGAGGGAGTGACAGTTCACTGCATGTTTTATCTGCATATGCACATCTGGGTGCTGGACGTGTAAAGTTCTATGGAAGTCTTTCTGATAGATTTCAGTTGTGATTTCTTCCCACTGCCAGTGTTGCTCATAGCTCTTTAAAAGTTCCCCCAACAACCACTACAGAGGCACAATTGTTCACTGGAAACAAATCAGGGAGACTTCTAATAGAGGTTATCTTCTGGTGCTCTGTTTATAAACTACACTCCAGGAGAAATATGCATGATACAACATTCATAGAATAATGCTGATTAACAGATTAACCCCAAATCTGTCTCCACACTGTAACTTTTATTGAAGGGCCCTTATTTGTATCTTTGGATCAACTCAGAGTCAGCCTCTTTGCCTTGTCACATGACAGTTTTAAAGTGTTCTAACTAAATTGTAATGTTCCTACGATCTTCACTCCATGAAACCAGATGTGGTTCAGAGATTTCCTGATAGTCTCATCACTCACTTCTTCCTGATCTAATTCAGGTTCCTCCACCTCCACATTCTTCTAGTCTGGTGGATGAAATTTCTGAGGTAGAGATCTTCCATATTGCTTTCTATTTTGTCTATTAATCTGGAGTCTTTCCACGAGTTTTGTAAAATAATTTGATCAATAATCACAAAAGGTTACACAGTAGTGGCTCAAGTATGGACTCTGGAGTTAGACTTCCATCTTCAAATCTGAGTTCTGCTGATTACTAGCTCTGTAACCTTGAACTAATTGATTAACTTCTTAAGGCTGTTTCTGAGTATGTTAGATGGGGATAAGAAAAAGAAAACACCTAGTTCATTTGGTTGTTGTGAGAAAATTGCAATAAATGAGATAAGGTAATAAACATCCATATAGGAACTGAAATACAGTAAGCACTGTAAGAGCTATTAGCTCTTTTTAATACCAAGAATACTTCCAGAAACAGTGAATAACATGATACATAATTCAGTTAATCAAGTTCCTTTTTTTTGTTGTTGTTCTGATTATCTGGAAAAAAAAAACCAGAATATCTGGGCTTGTTGTTTTTGTTTTTGTTTTCAGACAGAATGTCTAAAACGATGTGGGTCTGATAAAGTTGTTTTTTAAGCCAACCTGTGATTTATTGTGATACCTGGAAATTCTAACTCTACTGAACATGATAGCTCATTCCAAATGTTATAGTGTAATTGTTTTAAACGCAATTGTTCCAAATATATATGGATCCGATTCATGTCTTAAATATATCTAGTTCTTTTTATAAGACAAAAAGGGTTTTAGAAAAACAATTTCATTTCTCTCAAAATATTCTTTGAGTTTAAAATGAGGAAGATGGAAGTTATTCATATTCAGTAGATGGATAAACTAAGGAATTGAAGGTTTAAGTGACTCATGAAAGACCACTCTGCCACTTCTAAGTAAAATGAATATTATAAAAAAATGCTTCCTCCTTCCTATGAAGTTTGAGTAGTATTGCTCCTAAGACTATTTTGAATAAGAAATCGTATATCTCCCATAAATCCTGAAAGATTAGCTTATGGAGGAAATGAGCAAAACATCGGGTAAAGAAATAAAGTAATTGGCATTAATTAAAGCTTAAAGGAAATGGGACACAGGCTGCCAAAAATACAAAAAATAAACGACATAAAAAGTAGTTAAACAAGGGATATTAAAACATCACCAGTAAGAGCGAACACAAAGTGAAAACTGAGTGTGAAATTTGTGTGACTTTGAAGTGGCCAAGATATTAAATTCATTTTTTTAAATGTCTTTAATATAAAAGAAGAAATCGGGCTGCCAAGTCATAAAATCTTGCAAAAATATATTTCAACCAAAAGCCTGTTTGCAAAGCACATTTTCACTTGAACATAGATCAGCATGTCCATATGACAGGGATCCATGGGTATTAATGTAAACGACAAGTGAAATTTCTAAGCTTCTTATCAACTATGTTAGAAGTCTCATCTAGTCGCCGATATTTCTAGGAACTGTCTTCTTGGCTGATATTTCCTTCTCAATCTTTCATAAGTATTTAGGTAGAACTATGTATTTGGGGTCACCTACTGATTGCCTGAACAAAACAGCTAGAAGGTTTAATTAACCCAGAGACCTCACTATTCTAGATATTTAGAACATCACAACTTAGCATATTTGCTTATTCATAAAATGACTTGTGTTAGTTGATTTAGTCTTTGTTCCTTTCAACATCCAACACCGCTATTCCTTTAACTAATCTAATTTTCCAATTTAATAAAAAATCAGTTCTGTTGTATGTGGACAAATAATGCATGTACATTAAATCAGGTGTTGCTAAATGTTGAGATTATTTGGATGACTTACTATGGGAGCTTGGATTGAAGTTGTAAACCTAGAATAGAAGAAGCAGAAAAGTTGGTCTGCAACTTTGTTATGTCAATTCAAGTGAGTCGCTTCATTTCTCTTAGCCTTCGTGTCCTCATCTGTAAAATGCTATGGATCAGGCTAGGCTGGGCTCTGCTACAGTAGTACCAAATAATCATCAAAACATAGTGATTCTTACTCGAGGCCTCATACTGATGGAAGCCATACTTTCATGCTTTTGCGATTGCTACGAGAAGAAACGTTGCTCCAGCAGTTAGATGTTTCTGCCTGGCAATGATATATGCCACATCAGCCTCTGACTTCAAGCAAGTCACGTGGCTATGTTTAACTTCAAAGGAGTGGGGAGTACAAATCTACGATATTCCTGAAAGGAGAAAAACTAGATTATTTATAAATAGTTTTATTGCTGTCTGGAATAAGTGGAATTACTTATCTGAAAAGGGAAATGCTTTTTGGTTAATACAGTATGTTTAATCAATGACTATATATTGTTTGTACATATGTTTAAAGTAGAAGAAACCAAATATTTTAAGGATAGTATCATCTGAGGTAGAATACTTCGATATGCTTAATCACAGGGTAAATTCAGATTTTATTATAATTTTACAATGTTCTTCTTCACAAAGACTCTGGGGATACTTGGGTCTGTCTAAAAGCACAGGCTGTTCAGTTTCTAAAAATAAGTTAGACTTTTTAATTCACAAAATTAAAAACAATATTTAATGAAAGCCAAAACCATCAATGTTAACTAAAGTGGAAAAAGTGAGAAAAATCTTTCTCGAATTTCATTGTGTATGTGGACCTATTTGTTTCATCTCCTTATGAGTTGTGTTTGTATCTGTGAGGTAAATTAGAGAATGGAGTTAATTCCAGAGAATGCTACTTTTGCTTCATTTTCCTGCAGACCGAATTACCTGGATAAATTACAGCAAAAATTAGTCAGAGGTGCAGTGTTTAAAGAGAAAATGAGTTGCTTTCCTTAGCTTGGAAGACATCAGATTCCTCCTATTTCTGTCCCTTCAGTTTCCAGTGCAAAGAAAGTTCCAAGCATGTAGAGAGAAAAAACAGCAGGGCATCTCACCCACAGACAGCAACATCGGCAGGAGGTGAAGGAAGCCAGAGAAGCCAGGGAGAAGTTAGTCTTCACCCAGTCAGTCCTCTCCTGGCTCCATCCTGGGTTGAGGACTTCTTAATGAAAACGTGTCCTCAGCCGAGTTTGGAGAAAGCATGCCAAAGCAAATTTTGTGCATATTAGGTCCTGCATGCATTGCTAACAAAGTGTTACTATTTAGTGTGAAGCATACCTCTATCACTTACATGATGTGCAACTTGAGAGAATCCTTAAATCTCTCTAAATCTCCATTTCCTCATCTGTAAAATGGTTAAAATATCACTTGCCTACACTCTTGCCGGGTTTAGGGGAAAATCAAAGGAGATGATGTTTGTAAAAATGATCTGCAATGGTAAACATCAAATATGTGTCTGATTATATTTTCTCGACCATTCTGCCCTCAACCTTTGTTTATTTTTCTTCTTATACACATAAGATGATGTCGCTTTGTGTGGCACAATGTAAGTATGAGATCCAACACTCAGGGTGATAGATAGCTGAATTTCATTCTTTTCTTCCTACTCAAGAAAGCACAATGGCATTCAAGTGAATAGGAGTGATATTGTTAAGAGATCAAACTGGATTCCTGTAAATTCATTTCAAAAGAAAATCATTTGCAAAGGTATGGACCTGTGTGTAGTAACAACATTTGTGGCATATCTCACAATAGATTGCAATCCATCACGGGATCCAAACTCTGCTAGAAAGCCACGTTTGCATTCATTTAAGGAAAGATGCCATGCTTATGGTTCAGAGGGTCATATACCCTCTATGTTGTGGCATACGAAGGTGGTATTTGTAAATCCATTATTGACTTGAGGGGTGAACAGCAGCAGAGGCCACAGTGGTGATCGTGAAGGTGGCTAACAGTGACTCCTACGGTAGGTCAGTGTTTGCCCAGGCATAAGAATCTGGCAGGTCTCATTACTGGCTGAATAAATGATAGTGTGTTAGAGAAAGCAGGGATGGATAACAGGCTTGTGGATGTCAGATTGTAGGTACCACTGGAGCTCTCACAAAGGGCATCAGTCATAAGAAGGGGACAAATTACAGAGACATTCACCCATGACTTTCCACATCATTTCCCTAACACTTCTTCACCTGCCATCAATTCCAAAGAAAACGACTATTTTAGATCCTAACCTAAATTGAGTGTTTCCCCCTTGCATCTTGTTGTTGTACTTTTTTCCTGTCTAGTCATAATATGCACCAAAAACAACATGTGAGGACAATTTTTACTTAGGATATACCCAGTGGCTTGAGCACACGGTTCATTATAGAGCTGCTAGCAGTCAGAGGTTGGCAGTCTTACTTAATGGAATAACAGATAGAGAGCAAGAATAATAGCTCCCTTGTCTCTCAGTCTATTAATAGTGGAACCATTCATATTGCAAAATGACTGGTAATAAGAATATTTTAAGGGGGGAAAAGCCTTTGCAATAAATGAACTTTTATAGCTAAAATGGTTGTTAGAACATAAGTCTAATTCTTAAGAAAATAGAACACCAGTTTACTGGATACACATATATTTATTATTTGTTATTATTGTTTGTTTACTATGTTATTCTTCCCTTCTAAAAAAGGTGTTTAGTCATTTCCGTCTTAGCCTCAATGTCCAAAAAATACATGGCAACTCATGACCTAGGAATATATTTATATAACATCACAAACGTTTTCCATGGCAACAAGCCTTGTCAAGCTGTCAGATGCCACGAGACAGACTTCTGAGCAGTTCCTAAACAAATATAATTCTAATATAGGAATGAATAAGAATCCTGCTGTTCTACAGTAATATCTAATATTGGACCTACAAACATATAGAACTGCACATCATAAATAAATAACTAAATAAATAAATAAATAAGTAAATAAATAGGAGAAGATGGTTTACCTTAAAGATGCATGCCAGATAAATGTTGCCTCCTGGCATGTTGTCATTGTCTAAACTCTGCCTACTCATAGAGAACTTTATTTTCAGGAGACTGTGAATATCGTCTTGAAGTCCCAGTGATTTTTCTCAAGCAACTATATTCACTACACAGTTAAAATTCAATAAAAATTTTTGACATTCATCAGTGAAAGTAAACACTACAGCCATTGATATCCCCCCAGTGAGAATTATAAAGACTTAAATTTGTGCTGATAAAAAAGACAAAACTTTGGCTTTTTTTGTTCTACCTCCTCTATACTTCCTGTGGCCCAGAAAGAAACAGAATAAAATGGATATTTGATGTGGGATTGCGGTGTAATTCTTTGGTAGCCAACCATAGATGGATAGATAATAGATAAATGGATGTGTGGATGGATGGATAAATAGACTTGTCTTATGACTGAATAACAAATAACTTTCATTAATCTCAGGATATACAGTATGTTTTGGTCAATAAGTTAACTATTATACAAATTTGCAGTTGAGCAAACTGGGAATAAAAAAAGTATAGTTATTCACTCTGCATTTTTTATTAAGCTTTTGAAAGTTAATGGGCACCTGGGTGGCTCAGTCTGTTGAGCATCTGACTCTGGATTTTGCCTCAGGTCATGATCCCAGGGTTGTGAGATCCAGCCCTGTGTCAGGCTCCATGCTGAGTGTGGAGCCTGCTTAAGACTCTCTCTCTCTCTCTCTCTCTCTCTCTCTCTCTCTCTCTCTCTCTCCCCCTCTCTCTTTCCCTCTGCCCGTCTCTCTGGCTCACACTATTTCTCTCTCTAAAATAAGAAGTTAAAAAAAAAAAGAAGAGTAAAATCTAACAGTATGATTTCCTTGCCCTAGAAGACCTTAGTTTTAGAGCTCAGAAGACTTAGACTTTTGTCCTGATTCTGCTATTGTTTTGATAAGCTATTGTTGTATAACATAAACATCCTAAAACTTAGTGGTAAAACTTAGTGACTTAAAAAATTATATATCTCTTATAATTCTGTAGGTTGGCTGCGCTCAGTCAAGCCCAGTCTTACAGGTGGTACTTGTGTGCCACATTCATTGGGAGGTGGGGTGGAGAAGTCATCTGAAATTGGGACACTGGGTCAGCTGGACTCTCTCTCTCTCCATGCTGTCTCATTGCATTTCTTTCTCCATGTAGCATCTTTATGTAGTCTCTCCTACAGAACAGCCAGACTTCTTAGTGGAGGTTAGGGATTCCAAGAGCACAAAGCAGAAGCCGCCAAGTCATCATAAGGCTTAGAACTGAAAGTAGGACAATGTCGCTTTTGCTGAAATCTGTTCATTATAGTGAATCATAGATTCAAAGGGACGGACCACACAAATGTGTGACTGTCAGGGGGTGTGGTTAATTGAGGGTCACCAATGTAATAGGATACTTTATCACAGGTAGTGTGACCTAAAGAATCATTTTCTCAACTGTCAAATTAAGAAGTTGTACTAGAGTAAAGTCTACCTTTAATAAGCCAAAATTCCCTGAGTCATTCAATGCAGTATAATATTTCAGGGACATGGACTCCAAAACCTATTCAATTGTGGGCTTATTTTCAAATCCACACTAAACTTTCCTCATGTCAAATAGAATTGACAGGTAGCTCTGACTTAGTAAATTAACTATGATCTTCCTTTTATGCTTTTTCTTATCCCTGTGGTTTCTATTTCAATTGATGGCATTCCATATTTCTGGTTCTTCTTGGCAAAAATCTGGAAATTATTCTTGCCTCCTTTTGTCAGTGACATCCACCAATCAATAAGTCATAACAATACTGTGAGGAAAGTAATATTGTTATCTCCATTTTTCAAATGGAGAAAGTAAGACATAGAGAGGTTATAACCTGCCCAATATCACAGAACTGGTAAGCGGAGGAGCCCATGTTTTTAATCATGATGCTACACTAGGAGCAATGATCCTTGGCTCCCAAAAGCATAAAGAGATCTGAACTTAGACTGAATGCTTACAAAGACATGTTTTTGTTTTTTTTTTTTTTTTTGAAAGTACAATATAAGCCTTTGAATTGCTTGTGTGATAGATCATTTGTAAACTCGTAAAAATTTTTTGTAATAGTGTAGCTCTAGGAAAATGGCTTTAGGGCCAGGGTAAGTTGGCCATCTTAACAATAGTTTGCAGCCCTGTCATCACACACACACACACACACACACACACACACACAGACACACACACACACACACACACACACACACACTGAAAAACACATTTTTATATTTAGTTAACTCTTACAGCATAAATTCTATGGAGAGCTGTAACATAAATTCTGTTTTATGGGCGAGGAAGACTAAGACGTTCATATTAAATGACAGCCCAAGGGAGTTGGCACTAGCCTCCAGTGTAGACACTACTAGCAATGAGTAGCTAATAACTAATTAGCTGAGGGAACTGGACATATGGCACAGGTTAAAATTATTCAGAAGGCCATGAATCTGAGGTCAGCCTCTCAATAACAGGATTAATCTGTTACTCTGTATCTGTTTTAGTTAAAATCTCTGCAGAGAAATGAGAAATGGTAGACAAGGATCATGTACTACAAACTTTAACTAACTAAATAGTTTTGAAACTATTTTTAATACAATGTTTGTGTTGGGAGTACAAGATAAGGTCTTTGAAACACTTGAAGTATATATAAAGGCTTTTCTGGAAATAAGGGAAACTATTCATGGAAATGTTTTTTTCTCCTGAGAGTGAAATAAATCAACAAATTGCTATTTAAAGCATGTGAATAATCCCCTTCCCCCAAGTCTTTCAAATTTCTTGTTATGGCTTTGGATATTTTTTTCCACTAATTTTCACTGCAAAAAGAAAAATACCACATTGGCAAGGATATGGACATTTTCTTTGAAGCCACTGAATAGTTATAGTTTGGCTGGTTGCTCTCTCTCCTTTCTGGCCTTCTGGATGCTGTTTGACAGTACCCTAAGGGACTGTCCCTTGAGACTGGGAAGGAATTTCTTCCATCTTTGTTGTTTCCTGACAACACACATTAGAGACAATTAAGAAGGGACTTCACACAGACCCAATACGCACTGATCTAAGCAGTCTCCACAAATTCAAGTGTGCTCACTGCACTCAAGGATTGGTTAATTTGATTAGTAAACATTCCTCAGATCTGCCTTCTTTCTGTGGTTCCCAGTTTCATCCAGGCTTAATATAAATACCATTTGGTTTATATTACCTCCTGCTCTGGCAATTCATAAGTCTACTACATCTAAATTCATCTATTGATTGCTACTAAACTCCTATAAGTTTATGTGTCGAAATATATGTTAGTAACAATGAAAAAGGAGAGATATGGAAACATCAATTCCCCCACTGCCCCTAATTAAGTGCAGAGCATGTTTTCCCCTTGCAATATATTCATCTAAGGCTGTGCCATGAGTGGAGAGCAGAAAAAGGTTACTAGGATGTTTTGGTTTGAGGTCCAGCACAAATTGTCCACTTTACTACCCTACCCCAAATGACCTAGTCAGAGCATTTGTCTCATGACATCTCTGGCCTCATCCCCAGGAGACCTACCAGCCTTACTTCTGTATAATGCATAATTAGGTTGTGTTTTAATCAAAGAGATAGACGTTTCTTGAGTTTATTTTTGGAAAAACATACTTTAGGAATATATTTCACCTAAATTCTGAAGCCCAAAAAGAAGTTAATATATTGAGAATTTAGGCTGGAAATGACTTCAGGGAGTTTTAAGTCCGAGTTCTAATAATTCTTTCTCTTCAAGATCCCTCAAAATCCATCCTCCACTGTCTTTCTCCACTGCCACTGCCTCTCTGTGGAGGCATCTCCCATGTGGGCTGCTGATTCCTGACCCACTTCCCTAACTCCAGGCATCACTCCCCGCCCACCCCATGCCCTGTGCACACACATACACAACTCTGTTGCCAGAGTAATCTTACTGAGACATAAGCCTGACCAAATTATTCCCTGGCTTAGAAATCTCCAGTAATTTGCCATCCCTGTTGGATGAAGTCTAAATAAAACAGCATGGGCTTTCTGGTCTGTTCCAACAACCCTCACCAGTCTCATCTCTATGCCTTCCCTTCTATTTCATGTTCAGACAGGTCAGATGTTTGTTTCACTGTCACCCAAAAAGGGTCATGTTCTTTCATACCTTTTGACCTCTGCACAAACTATAATCTCCTTCTCTTCCCAATGAACTTCTGCTTATCTCTAAAGACCTAAATTAAATGTTACCTTTCTGTGGAGCCTTTCCCAATACTCACAAGGAGAGTTAGAGTATAGCTACTGTATATTGGCAATATTCAATATTCAATATAGCTACTGTATATTGGCAGTATTCTAGCAATATTCAATATTGCCTTGCATGGATATCTACTATAGCACATGCCACACTGCATTTATCCTTCCCTATTGGGCACCAAGCATGGAAGTTGTATCTCATATGTCTTTCTATCTAGATTAGTGCCTGGCCCAGAGAAAGCACTTCATTCATTCACTCATTCATTCATTCATTCATACATTCATCGAATATACATGGTGTTGTTGCAGGTGTAGTATTGCAAAACTACTAAACATGCATGGCTCCTGATTTCATGGATTATAATTTACTTAGGGAGAGAGACACTAGACAAATACACAAATGAATATACAATTAGTGTTTCTGATATATTCTTTGATAGAAAAGAACATAAAAAAAAGGAATGGTTTGAAGAGCTAATTTAGATGGGGGGAGGGAGAGGGTAAAAAAATCTCTGAGAGTGTGGCATTTAAATTGGGATCTGCAGGGTGGGTAGAAAGTAGTCAAGAAAAGAGTGAGAAAAAGCATGTGTGAAGGTCTCATAATGGGAACAAGCTTGTGAAAGAAATTGTAAATAGGTCAGCACAGCTAAAAATGGAATGAGCAAGGGGAGTAAAATGTGGAAAGGCCTGAGGGACAGGCAAGACCAAATGACAGAGACTTTGGGTTTTATTGGAAGTGCATTGGGAAGCCATCAAAGGGTTAATGAATGTTGAAAGAAAGTTCCAGGAACAGACGGCACATGACCTTTGGAGTACAAGAAGCTTTCTTCTTAGGGGATCCTGGATGAGAGATTAATTGAGTTAATGCTAGTGGAGAGCCCAGAGGAGGAAAAGTTTGTCACTCATCCTTACAGACTAGAATTATTGACAGTTCCCTTCAGGGCAAGCCCACTCTATTTGTCGCCAACAGCTACAGTTTCAACTGTTTGAAATGTTATGAGATCACTCCCTTATGACTGAGAAAAACATGGAATGTGCCCTCAGAGGAGTGATGCGCTGATTAAGGACCAGGCCACAGCGCCGCATAACAAGAGCATAACTAGCAGCACACTAGACACCTTCACTTGGATTCTCAAAGTCACCTCAAGCTCAATCTGCCTAACACAGAACCTACCCATCCTCGTCTCCCACCCTCCCATCACCACCTGTGTCCATCTGGGCCCTCCCAGTGTTCTTATCTCAATGCCTGGCACCTCTATCAATCCTAGATATCAGCACCGATACTTTCCTGTCTCTCACCACCCAGAACCAATCCATCACCAAGTCCTGCTTATTTTACTTCCTAGCCATCCTTCAAATCTGTCAAAATCCCTGCATCTCCACTATCACCACACAGTTCAAGCTATTATCATCTCTTGCCTGGACCTATAACACCTACTAATGGATATTCCCTGTCAATTACTCAGCCCTTAAGTTTGTTCTTTATCCAGCAGTCCGAGAGAGCTTGAGAAATACAAATTGGCACGTCCCCACCACTGGCAGTGTTTAAGGTAAACTTGGAAGAACAAAACTCCTTACTGTGACTTTGGATGCTCTAACTGGTCTAGATTCTGCCTATGCTTGTTTCTGTGTTCTTCTCTAGCTTCATCCTGTGTTATGTTTCCCCTACACTCTATGAGCCTGCCATACTGGATGCCTTTCAGTTTCATGAGGACATCATGCTCTAACTTTCCAGGGACCTTTATATGCAATGTTCCATCTGCTTGAAAAGACTTATGCACCCTCTATGCTACGAACACAAATATGTTCTTCATAGGTCAGCTCAACCATTGCTTTACCAAAGGAATTCCTCACCTCATTAACTATTGCAAATATCCCTATAATACTACATCATAGAGCCACACACCCACCTTGTGTAGCCCTCACAATAGTGGACGTTGTACATCTGATTAAGGTTTCTCTCTCCTCCTCTACTGTAAGCTCCAAAGAGCAGGAGTCTTATCTGCCTAAATTCCTTACTACATCCTCAATACCTAATATATAGTAAGTACTCAAAAATATCCATTTGAGTAGGCACTCAAAAATGAGGAAGTTCTTGCCCCAGGATATAAAATTGTTGTCTGGATGAAGTGACCGTCTTCCTCACTCTCTACTTCACTAACCTGTAAAACTGCTTCTGACCCACAGTCTAAGACCTTGTAGGTCTGTAAGAAATTAAAACTCACCTCTCACTCAATTTTCCTTTTCAACCATTAACAATTTATACTGATTTCCTCTACTTAGCATCAAGTAATTCTTTTGCTACTACTGAGTTTAGACAACCAACTAAGCTTCTCTTGCCACCATCTGCAATCAGCTCTCTCCATGGCCATGGTTGGCCCTATTCTTATTGGTTCTCTAGTTCTCTCTAATGTATCCAGAGTTACCTCTCTAAAGTGCAAAACTAACTGGCTCCCCAATTTGTACTCAGGCTGCCCTCCAAATGAATTCCAACGCCTTTAATGAGTCAACCCTATTCATTCCACCCCATCTCTCCACTCTTTCCACCACAGATTCCCAGCTGACCTAGCTCTCAATTATTGGGGCTTAAATGTGCCCGTCCCTCTCCCTCTCTTCCTAGATCTCTTTCCTGCCCATATTTCAGGTCTTTACTTGGACGCCACCTCTGCCAGATTTTGATCACCAGACTCTGAGTCAGTTTATGTCAGAACACCTATTAATTTCCTCAATAGTACAGTTCTTTTCATACAGTATTCAGTTGCTGTGTAATAAAGGTAGTCTTGGCTTGATTTGGCTGGATAAATTGGATGAAGTAACATCATTGTTAGCTCTGTAAAACATCTTTAAGTATGAGTTGAGCATGAGTGATTTTCTGCTGAAGAATGAAAAAAGGAGGGTACATAAATGTTTGAATAAGAGTAGGAAATTAAGGGGGGGCATTACAGCATCCTACAGGATTTATGCATGCCTTGAAGACTGAAGGCAGGGTCTCATGATGACTTTTGAGGGTATTTTTGTCTCAATGAGCCCCTTCCTACACACACACACACACACACACACACACACAGAGAGAGAGAGAGAGAGAGAGAGAAATAAGTTGGGGTGAGTTGGCATAAAGACAAATATATTAATATTATATAATTATTTTTTTCATCCTAAAAGTTATTTTTTTTCCTTCACCGACCCACAAAAATCCTTTACTTTCTTTCAAAATTAGCTTGAGAACTACAATATTTTGCAGCTCTTAGATACTCTGGATGGAGTAGTGGCTAGAGTAGCTCTGGGATATCAATGAGAGAAAGCAGAGTCTCCAAATAGATGGTGGACACTAGAGATGCCAAACGGAACCTGGTAGGACAATAGTAGCCCAAAGGGTATGAATATGTTCTTGAAGGCATGTGAGATGATCTCTTATGGACCCTAGAAATAGAAAAGGGTTATTTTGTAGAATCATCAGTGTCCCAACAAGAAACAGATGGCATACTCAAATGGGAGAATTCATGGAGGGTTTATTTACAAAGGTAGTATTTACAAAGATGTAGGCATAAGAAAAGCAGAAGCAGAAGGCATGGAAACTGTTACTCTAAACCTTTCAGTCTCCAGGATGGAGAGCAGGATGGACAAAGATGAAAAGTGGGTCTGCAGAGGCAATGGAAAATCTCATCATTTAATGTTAATGCAATCACATTCATACACACAGGCTAGCACTGGGGTCATTTAAGTTAAGCCTTTTTATTGTTTATATCCTTCTTTAGACTGAAAATTCAATGACAGTGGAGACTATGCTATACAGTACATGGTTGTATCCTCAGCACCTCACACACAGTCTGGCACATAATGGATGTTTAATAAGTATTTGTTAAATTGAATGAATGAATGAGTGAATTGAAAGAAACAAATTTCTGAAATTTTTTTTCTACCACAGTCAGGGGTACCAAAGGATGACTTGGAAAAGAAGACATGTTTTCCAAAAGAAGAATTGGACCCATCTGGTCAGTAGAAATGACAGGGACTGCCTGAAGGAGAAAAATGTCTCCAAGACAAAGCAACTATTGCAGAGATAACTGGGAGCTGTCTGAAGATGGTGCCTGAGGCTGTCAGGATTCCAAAATGGAATAATTCTTTCAGGTAATTGAAGGAAATTAATTAATACTCTTAGTTGTGTATTAAGAAACTATAGTATTAGAGTCAATGCAATGTCTGGTGTCAGTCTTCGTTAATTATGCTTCTTGCTTACTCATTCTAGCAAACAAATCTCTATTAGAGACCCTGCAATGTCCAATAGGTTATATTTATAGGTCACATGGTTTGACTAAAGAGAGTGTGACAGCATCTTACCCACCCATCCCTTATGATAAGCCAAATTCCTAATATTATCTCTTTCACAAACCTAGTTTGCCTAGCACATTAACACATCCCATTTTTATTAAAGTCCCATATCCTGGAAAATCCCTCCATTACAGTCATACCAGGAAACTATTCTCTATTGCCTTGCCATATGAGTTACTAATGTGTTATTTCTCAAAGTATGATTGAAAATGCAATTATTGCTGCATACTTCTCCTTTATTTTGTTGACTACAGTTTCTTTTTCTCTTGTGTCTGTTATTGCCTTAGAGACCATATTTGACTTTAAATCATTAAAGAAGTTTCTAAATAGTAATACTGGCATTTATTTATTCTCCAACATATTATCCTTGTCAACCATAGTCAAGAATTTGAAAATAGGGGCACCTGGTTGTCTCAGTTAGGTAAGCGTCCAACTCTTGATTTTGGCTAATGATCTCATGGTTCATGAGTTTGAGCCCATGTTGGCCTCTGCGCTGGTGGTGCAAACCTGCTTGAGATTCTCTTTCTCTTTCTTGCTCTGCCCTTCCCTCACTCTCTCTCTCTCTCTCTCTCCAAAATAAAAAAAAAAAAAAAAAAAAAAAGAATTAGAAAAGAGAGTGGTAATCATGGTAATTACAACCTGTATTATTTCCTCAATTTTGTTCATGGCATAGAAGCAGTGTCCAGGATGTCCAGAAGCCAAAGACAATCCCAGTCTTCTCAAGGAGCATGCTAGGATTTGAATGGAATTGCTCACAATCAGATTTGCTTACAGATTGCCAGGTGGGCAAAACGCCTCTCTAAATTTACCCTGTAACTTTTACATGCGTCAGAGAAAGTAAGTAACAAATGATATATACGCTTACTGGTGGGTGGAATCCTCAAACTTAAAGAAAAGGAAAACCATATGGGCATAAAATGGACTTTGTGTTAAAAGTGGATTTCTTTTCTTGTAATGAATTGTTCCATACTTTATGTAAATAAAAATTTTTAAAGTTTCTCTAGGATACAACTATTACAGCTTGCCCACTGAGTGGGTATGTTGTGAAAGAAAGTAGTGAGAACTTGAGCAATTTTAAGTTGTTTTAAGGCTATGTGAAATGAAATATGCCACACTGGTGTGTTCATATATGTATTAACTTTCTTGAGTCACTTACTTTACCTAAGGGCTGAATATCTATCCTGCCTAATGTGGACTCCATTCTAAGAAATGTTGATGTAGCACAGCCTGATGTGGGTCAATCTAGCTGAAATCTCTTGAGCATAGGCCAGTGTGAATCTTTGATAGAGAACGTATCTAAATGTTTTTCTGAATTCTGTTCTGTGAGCAGTGTTCTTTCTTTCGTGTGTAACGCACATCAAATAACTGCCTTCTTGAAACACCACAAGCAGCTCCAGCACAGTGATAGATAGAATGAGCAAGAGAAGTTATTCATTACGAAACATTGAGGGGCACCTGGGTGGCTCAGTCAGTTGAGCGTCTGACTTCAGCTCAGGTAGTGGTCTCATGGTTTGTGGTTCACGGTGCCTGTGTCGGGCAGCTCAGAGCCTGGAGCCTGCTTCAGATTCTGTGTCTCCCGCTCTCTGCCCCTCCCCTGCTTGAGCTCTGTCTCTCTCTGTCTCTCAAAAATAAGTAAAAATGTTAAAAAATTTAAAAAAAAAGAAAGAAACATTGAGACTTGGGGCACCTGGGTGGCTCAATCGATTAAGTGTCCGACCTTTGCTTAGGTCATGATCTCACGACTTGTGAGCCCTGCGTCGGGCTCTATGCTGACAGCTCAGAACCTGGAGCCTGCTCTGGATTCTGTGTCTTCCTCTCTCTATGCCACTCTTCTGTTCAGGCTCTCTCTCTCGCTCTCTCTCTCTCTGTGTCTCTCAAAAATAAACATTAAAAAAAGTAAAAGAGAAAAAAAAGAAACATTGAACCTTGTTCAAAAAAGGAGAAATCAATTTGATATTTTTGCTACTGGTTAGTTTGAGGGTAAAAACTGATTAAACAATACTTGAATTATGACAATTACAATATTTAATAATAAATAACATTATTGGTTACTTACTTCTAGGGCATTAAATAGTTTTCATGCATTATCTCATTTAATCTTATAAGGTGGATCACCCCCATTTTATAGGTAAGTAAACTGAGCCATGAAAAGATTGAACTATGCTAGTTCACACAGCTAATAAGAAGTAGAGACAAAAGATGGATACAAGTGTCTGTCGACAGAACTGACTCTCTTTCATACTACCCTCTACTCAAATAGATAAGTAGTAAAACTCCAATGAAGTCATAAACTTTTATTTATTTATTTATTTATTTATTTATTTATTTATTTATTTTTAGTGGAGCTGCTGAAACAGGGTTCTTTTCTAAAGACAAAAATAAGTGTAAGGGTTAAATTGTAGTGTGGGGTAACCTGTAGCCTTAAGAAATAACAGCTTTGTTTTAACACTGTAGATTAAGAGATAACAGCCTTGTCCTATCAATCAAGGGAACAAAAGTTTAAGGAAAATCAACTGGTTTAGTGTTTGATTGGATTGGGCAAGGGTGTGTCTGAACTGTTTCCACCCCCATCTGGGAACTATTTGTTCTGTTCCCAGGTGATGATAAGAGGATGTGGTCGGCTATAAAATCTCTGTACCCCGGCTGTTCGAGACCCACTCTGGTCAAGAGTATCAGTCCCGATTGGTTGGCCTTGCCTCCCATTGCAATAAACTTTGTTGTGACTGTCACTGATGTCCATGGCATTCTGTTTCAGGAGTTGTGTGGATGCAACATAAGAAACAGAGTAGGGGTGTCTGGGTGGCACATTTGGTTAAGTGTCCAATTCTTGATTTCGGCTCAGGTGTTGATCTCGCAGTCATGAAATGGAGCCCTGAGCCCAGCCCCTCATCCAGCCACAAGACCCACATGTCCCACTTTGGGCTCTGCTCTGGGCATGAAGTCTGCTTAAGATTCTCTCTTTTCCTCTCCCTCTGTCCCTCCCCAGTCTGCATGGCTTCCTCTCTGTCTCTTTGTCAAAAAAAGGAAGGAAGGAAGAGAAGAGAAGAGAAGAGAAGAGAAGAGAAGAGAAGAAGAGAAGAGAAGAAAAAAAGAAAAGAAAAAAAAGAAAAGAAAAGAAAACAGAGTAAAAGGGAGTACTTCCGAATAATTGAAGGCAATTTTCTAAGTAGCCCTCAGGCCATAAGCTGTGCCTTTCTCCTATAAAGTAAGAAAGGTTTAACTTCTACTTTATTCCAGAAGAGAATATGCAAGTAGTTGATAGTCAAATAGCAAATAGTTTACTAAGGCCATTTTGTGACCAAGTTCACTTTGGAGAAAATGCCTTCCTCTGCAATAACCTTATCTACGCTGCTTTGTTCAGGCTCAAATAAGACCTATTTCAATTTAGAAGTTTATAAAGTACAAGGAGTAAATTCTCTGCACTTTAAAGTTTTTTATTATATCTTGTCCTGTTTTCTTCCCTTACTGATTAGGTCAACCCTAAAGACATGTCAGAACAAGGTAGATGTCCTGGGGCAATAGAGATAAGGGAGCCTTGGTAGACCAGATTGGGATGTTTGAGCCCAAATTAGGTGAAGAGGGCTTCCTTGTAGTGAGGAGTGGTCTAATGCATGTTGGACACCAGGCAGGTGAAGAAAACATTTATGCATGGGACTGGCCTGGCACGAAATCAAGTAAAGTGAGAAAGGTGTCCACTCCACACATCCTAGCCTAGCACATAGTGAGGAGAGCAAGCATACAGGGGCAGGTCTAGCAGCAGAGAGGGGGGATTGGTTAAATACAGGGGGTTGACCAAAAAAGTAAATATGTGAATGATAATGGGTTTCTCATTGTTAGAAAAGAGTGTTACAAATATTGAAAGTGAGATAATAGAATAAACCCTGTGTTTTCAGATTAGAATTGGAAAGATCTGTGTGAAAACATGGGATGGGTAAATAGATGAATAGATGGATGGATGGATAGATAATGTATTATACCCACAAATATATACATATATACATATACATATATATGTATGTATGTATATATATATGTGTGTATATGTGTATGTGTGTATATGTGTATGTGTGTATATGTGTATGTGTGTATATGTGTATGTGTGTGTATATATATATGTACACATACATACATATATATACACACACATACATATATATACACACACAATATAGATACAATATCTATCTCTCTATCTTTTTTGGCTGGGAGGATGAGGGAGTAGCACATCTCAATAGCAATGAATACATTTGTATCCCAGATCTTGGCTTCTAAATACCATTCCCACTAAGTGGACCAAGGATTTTTGAAGAAATGGTTTATTCTAGGGCCGTAATAAAGGAAATACAGGATAGGTCTGGAACATCTTGTGCCAGAAATCAAGTAACTACTCAAAGAATCATGGAGACATGTCAAAAGACATGGAAGGCAGTTCGAAGGGGCTACTCTTGATCAAATCTGGGACAATTTGACATCAAAATAAGCAATGCTTGTAACAAATTGTTAACTCAACAAATAAAATTGCAAACCGTGAATCCAAACAGTTCAAAGTTAATGAATAAGTTGAAATTATATAAATGAATAAATTTAAAATTTAACGGGGAATGAGCTATCTACATAGCTTCAAAGTACGTAGCCACAAAAATACTTAAAAAGTGAAAAGGGGAAAAGTAACTTTAAAGTAACAGAAAACTGGCAGGCACCACCTCAAAAAAGTGACCTAAATGAGCAACATCAATAGTGGACCCATCAAAATCATGCACAATAGGCTGCAATAAAAACATAGCATTACTTTTGTTACTTGTCAAAAATATATAATCCATTTCTAAACATGAGGAACATCAGACAAACTCAGTTTAAGAAAAAGTCTATCTGGCCTTTCATATTCAAACGTATCAAGGGCATGAAACTTAAGACGGAATGTTTTAGCATGAAAGAGCTAAAGAGACGTGACAAATAAATGCAACTGGAGATTCTGGGTTAAATCCTTTTGTTATAAAGGACATTACTGGGATAACTGTCAAATTTTGAATGGGGTCTGGCATCAATGCATCCGTGTTAATTTCCTGATTTTGATGGTTATACTGCAGTTACCTAGCAGAGTGGCCTTTGTAGGAAACACACACAGAAGTATTCAAAGATAATGGGGCTTAGATCAACATCTTACTCTTCAGTGGTTTTGGAAAAAAAGAAATCATCTTTGCATTATATTTGTAACTTTTTGCAAGTTTCCGAGCCTTTCAAACTTCAATGAAATATTTTAAAGTGAAGTTTTTATTACAATCACCTCTGTAATTACTCTGTCAACTCTGACACAGGGTTATCAAGAGCTTAGGATGGACCTATTGTAGGACACAGAATCAGATCAGAGCATGAGGAAAGAAAGCAAAGAGAGGGCCTAAATCAGAATTCCAACAGACACAAGTCAGGGTGCTCTGAGCTAAGCATGTTTTTTTGTTTTTGTTTTTGTTTTTCCTACTGATATTCTAATGGACAGGGGTTTATAGTTACTGGTATTTGTCCTATAAGAATATAGTTAAATAAACTGTTAAAATTTATTTAATACTGTAGATTTGTTCTTCTCAATTTATTCCTTTTGCTGAATTTTTTACATGCTGTGTTTAGAAGATGTCAAATTGCAGAGATTCAGGGATCTTTGTTTTTCTGGTGAGCAACTGGGTATGTGCCTTCACAGAATGGTCTCTTAGTAGGGATAATTATTGTCAGGAGCTCAAGCCATTGAATTTGGTGGAATCCCAGTCTGCCTTATTCATGAAACCTATGTGGAGTTTAAATGAAGTGCAATTCCATTCATTTTGGGGGAGAAAAAGCAATTCACTTCTAACTCAGTCTACTTTTAATCAGTGGAAAAATGCAATACACACATTCATATATACACTTCTATATATATTTACTGTTCTATATATTCAGAAGAAAAGGAGTTGAGACACTCTTGAGTTACCTAAATCTGTCAAATTTAAGTCAGAAAATCAAAATAGATCATTTTGCAAATTTCTAATTTGCAAACATTTCACCAATTAAAAGTAATAATAATTTTTTTTATTTAAAAAAAAATTTTTTTTCAACGTTTATTTATTTTTGGGACAGAGAGAGACAGAGCATGAACGGGGGAGGGGCAGAAAGAGAGGGAGACACAGAATCGGAAACAGGCTCCAGGCTCTGAGCCATCAGCCCAGAGCCTGACGCGGGGCTCGAACTCACGGACCGCGAGATCGTGACCTGGCTGAAGTCGGACGCTTAACCGATTGCGCCACCCAGGCGCCCCAAAAGTAATAATAATTTTATATAATTTTATTTCTAATACAGAAAATCCAGATATCTTAGAAATTTATTAATAATAAATTGTTCTTTAAAAGTTGATTTGCCTTGGGCCGCCTGGGTGGCTCAGTTGGTTAAGCATCCAACTCAGTTTCGGCTCAGGTCATGATCTACCAGTTCCTGAGCTCGGATCCTGCTTTGGACTCTGTCCTGGCAGTGTGGAGCCAGCTTGGGATTCTCCCTCTCTCTGTCTCTCTGCCCCTCCCCTGTGTGTGTGCTCTCTCTCTCTCTCTCAAAATAAATAAATAAACTTAAAAAAAAATTTTTAAGTTGATTTGCCTTTTTGTTTTCATTTTCAAATTCTTTCTCTATAAAAATGGAGTACTCTTGATGTTTCTCTTTAAAGAGATAAACATTGATATGAGCTTTCAGAAATAGGATAACTAAAAGTGTAGATATATGAAGTCACTTATGTCCATACTCACAGTTTCATTTAGTGTTTTTTATGAAATTGAAAAGAAATTGAGGTCCTATGTAATTTAATCTGCAATGTAGACTACAATGAAATATCTACTGTATATATATTTTTTACTTTTATATTGTTGTTTAATAAGGATAAGTGAACATTTCCCTTTAAAATAAATTGCACTTTAAAGGAGAATGATTTTTTCCACATGGAAATCAAATACAGAATACTAATTTTGCCAAAGGTGCTAGCTAGTTGTAGTTTTCTCCCCATTTTTAACCTACAAGTGGCTTTCTTTGGCATTAATCACATAGTTCCATGAATCTATATTTATAATTTTAACAGATACTTCATAAATATGGAATCAGGCTATTATCTTGATAATGTGCCACTTTTCTATAAATACAGAGATAGGGTAATTACCACTAGAACTATTTGATAAAATTCAAAAATAGATAAATAATGAATAAGTCTTCCATTCAGTCATTAAAATTCAGAAAACAAAACAAAATATATTTAGCCATTATCCTTTTGATGAATTTGGCTCTCTGCCTTCAAACCACTACCAATTTCAGCTGGCATATAAGGAGCATTTTATGAATACTGCCCAGTGTGCGATGAGCTGAACTGGAGACACTAGTCAACAACAGTCCATTAGCATTATCCAAATGAAGAAGCAAATTAAGCATGAAAAAAAAAATTTTAAACAATATAAAAGTTGATATATAAAACAGGAAATTCTAAGAAATTTTAAGTGAGGTTCAACATCTCCTATGATCCAAATTATGCTTTGAAAGTGGAAGGCAAGATTATTCATACTTACATGACATAAATACATGTTACTATAAATTTTGATGTAAGTGTTGCAAGATGGTAACATGATTTTTTCCCCCTGTTTATGACTTTATCACTATAGTGTGACATGGCTCCTAAGAAAAGCTAGTATATTCTCAGGTGACATTAGCATCAGAGGGTCCACTGTATGCAAATGAATCCCACTCTACGTGATCCTCAAGCCTATATGTGGAGTACTGTGCTCAATCATTCATTCTACAAATTGTTGTTATATTTTTGAAAAGTTATGGGTTGTCATTTATTCAATATTTCTCAGCACACATTTATGGAGAAACCATCTACTATGGAATAGGACCTGCGATAATTCCTGCAATACAATAATGAATAAGCGTTGTCCATAGTTCCCAAATACATGGACAATTTAAAAACCACAGTGATAAGCCAGAAGCCATAAAGCTATGATATCGTTCAGCACTGTGTGTTATAAGAACATAAAGAAGGGCACCCAACTAACTTTTGAAGGGTCGGGGAAGGATTTTTGTTGAAGAGATCACTTCCTCTGGATACTTTTCTAGACCACACGACGTACCTCACTCAGATACGGGCACTCTTCATCTTTCCTTGAGACTAGATTTTACAGCTTGAAACATAGTGTCTATTTGGGAGGTTTTCTGTTCAGTTTCCTCGATCAGATATGAGGCTCCAAGAGACCAGGACCGCACCTATTTTGTATACCATTGTCTTCCTTGACACCTAGGGTGTGTTTAATATCTGACAAAGTAAATGATGTCTAAATTTAAACTCCAAGGACAAGTAGAATTGTGGTCAGGGACCGGGTGCCTGGGTGGCTTAGTTGGTTAAGTGTCTGACTTCAGCTCAGGTCAGATCTCACGGTTCGTCATTTCTGTGCTGACAGCTCAGGGCCTGGAGCCTGCTTCGGATTCTGTGTGTCCCTCTCTCTCTGCCCCTCCACCGCTCGTGCTCTGTCTCCTTCTGTCTCCCAGTAATGAATAAACATACATACATACATACATAAATGGAAGTGTGGTCAGGAGCACCTGGGTGGCTCAGTTGGTTAAGTGTCTGACTCTTGGTTTTGGCTCAAGTCATGATCTCACTGTTTTGTGAGTTTGAGCCCCCTGCATCCAGCTCCACGCTGATAGTGCAGAGACTGCCTGGGATTCTCTGTCTCCTTCTCTCTCTGCCACTCCCTCACTCACGCTGTCTCTGTGTCTCTCTAAAAATAAATAAATAAACCTAAAAACATTTTTTCAATTAAAAAAGGAAGTGTGGTCAGTACAGAAAGAAAGGGATTCATTTCCAATAGGTGGGCCAAACTCACTAAGGTAAGAAAAATCTGCAGATTTAGTGACTAAGGTTCACCTAGTATGGCTGAAAATGGCTAATGGGGCTGAGGGGAGGGAAGGAGCATAGAAGAGGGAAGAGTTACAAAAGTTGAAGAAGTGAACAAAAGTTAGAGGCTAGAGGCAGGAGAGCCTTGAGTAATTAATTAAGATAATCATAATAATCATAATTCATTAATTATGGAAAGTGCTGCTCCTGGGTGACTCAGTTAAGTGTCCAACTTTGGCTCAGGTTATGATCTCGCAGGTTGTGGATTCGAGCCCTGGGTCAGGCTCTGGGCTGACAGCTCAGAGTCTGGAGCCTGCTTCAGATTCTGTGTCTTCCTCTCTCTCTGCCCCTTCCCCACTTGTGCTCTCTCTCTTTCAAAAATCAATAAGCATTTTTTAAAAAAGAAGTACACTTTTATTGAAGTGAAATGAAAAGATTTCTTACTGACGGAAGTATTAAAAGATGAATTGGTCATAGTTCTTGTGCAATGGGAAGAAAGGTAAAGAATTATATAATACTGTTTGGTGCAGATGTAATAAGGGAAGAGAAACATTTACTAAGTAGAAGGCTTATCAAAGATGGGTCAAGCTATCATCACTTCTCACATAAATTATTACAATAGTCTCAGGACTTCTTTCCACCTCCACTATTGACCTCTTCAGTCTCTACCCCAAATAAGATCCAGAATGATTTTTTAACTCATAGTCATACCTTTTCATTATGCTGATTAGAATCCTCATATGTCTTTCCTCTCATTCAGAGTAACAGCCAAGGTCCTTATGATGGTCAGTGAGAGCATTTACAAGCTGGGTCTCCTGTTGTCTATCTTTTTTTTTTTTTTTAATGTTTATTCATTTTTAAGAGAGAAAGAGACAGAATGCAGGGGCAGGGGGCACAGAGAGGGAGATATACAATCTGAAGCTGGCTCCAGGCTCTGAGCTGTCAGCACAGACCCTGATGCGGGGCTCAAACCCATGGACTGACCACAAGATGATGACCTGAGCCGAAGTCAGATGTTCAACTAAGCCACCCAGGTGCCCCACTCCTGCTGTCTATCTTATTCATCACCTGATAACTCTTCTTCTCTCTCCCTCTGCTCCAGTCACTGCAGCCTTTCTGTGGTTCCTCTAACAAGCCTGGTAAACTGATCTTTACTTCAGGGCCTTTGCATTGAGTTTCTTCTGCCTAGGATGCTCTTCCCAAAAACATTTTCATGAGTCAGTTCCTCTCTTAATTCTCTCTGGAGTTTGTGATTGTTACCTTATTTGGAAAAAGGTCTTTGCAGGTGTAATTAAGTTAAGGATCTGGATTTGAGGAGATTGTCCTGGATTATCTCAGTGGGCCTTAAATGCTGTCACGGGTGTTCTCATAAAAGGGAGTCAGGGTTAGATGAAACATACACAGAGGAGAAGATAATGTGAAGATGGGAGCAAAAATTGGAACAATGGGGCCTCAAGCCGAGGAATGCCAGTAGCCACCAGAAGCTAAAAGCGGCAAGAAACAGATTTTCCACCAAAGCTTCTGGTGTATGTGCAGGCCTGCTAACACCATGATTTTGGACTTGCATCCTCCAGAATTATGAGAATACATTTCTGTTATTTTAAGACCCCAAATTTATGTAATTTGTTATAGCAACAATAAGAAATGAATATAGATATCAAATGCTTATTCCCTTTACCTTGCTCTCTTTTTATTCCATAGCATTTATTATCTGCCAAAATACGTAATTGTTTGTTTTTGGTTGTCAGTCCCTTGCTACTAGAATGTAAGCACCATATGACAGGAAAGTTTTGTGCTATATCCCTGTTCTGAAATAATGCCCAGGGCATAGTTCTTGGTGATTGCTTATGAGAAGAAGGAAAGGAAGAGGAGAGAGGGAGGGAAGAAAAGAGGATGGAAAGAAGGGGGATGAGAATAAAAAGAAACTAATAATGATAATGAATATAAGAATTTTTCTGAAATTATTTGCTTTTTAGAACCAAAATATTATTCAAAAGAAAGCTCAATGTGATTTAAAAAATTTAAAAAGACTAGTAACCATTTAAGAGGAATCAAGAAATTACTTTTTTGTTCATTTGTTTTTTAACATCAGTAGAAAGAAAGGGAGAGAAAGAAAAAAGAAAATAGCTTACCAAAACTATTTCAAGAAAAGATAGAAAATCCCAAAAGGACTTATAAATATTAAATACAATAAATTAAAAATAAAATATCTTGCCACAAAAGAAAAGAGAAAAATACCAGGCCCAGATAATTTGCAAGGATGAATTCTACTACACAATCAAGGGATGGATTATTCTGATCCATACTATAACCTAGACTGGAGTATAGAAAAAGTGCATAATCCCTATCTCATTTGAGAAGCCTAACATAAGCTTAACAGTAAATCCAGACAAAGACAATATGAGAAAGAAAGAGTATGGTTCCAACTGATAAATAATTATGGATGAAAGAAAAAATGCTAAAAAATTAACAAATCAAATATAGCAATGAATAAAAAGACAATATGTCATGACCAAATCAGTCATATCCTGGGAATGTAACATGGACTTAGAAATTCACCAGACTAAAGGAGAAAAGTCATATGATCAACTCAGATGCAGGGCAGGAGAGGGGGGGGCGGGGAAACAGCAGACATAATACAACAGCTATTCATTATTTGTTTTTAATCTTAGCAAACTAGAAATAGAAAGGAATTCTTTAACCTGGAAAAGAATATCTACACATAACATATAGCAATCATCTCATTTCATTGCAAAAGAGTGAAATCATTCTTTTGAACTTGGGGACAAGTGCTCTTGCTTTTTTTCAATTCGATTAGAGGTCTAGGCACTGCAGTGAGGCAAGAACAGTAAATAAAAGAAACCAGATAGAAAAAAAGAAATAAAATTGTCATTATATAGGAATGATAAGAGTTTTTACATAGAAATGCAGAAGAATCAAAAGATCCATCAGAAGAATTTAGAGAGAGTTTACCCATGTTGCTAAATATAAAATTTAATGCCCATTTCTATACATCAGCAACCAACCATTAGAAAATGTAATCTTTTTTTAAAAAAGAGACACCATTTGCAGTAACATTAAAAAATAGAACAGTCTTCACAATTGGCTTAAAAGTTGCACAGTTTTAAAACACGATCTCAAAATTCTTTGACAAGTCTTCCATCACAAAGTGGGATTTATGCCCCATCCCTGAAATCTGCGTTTTGTAATTCCTTGACCAATAAAATCTAGTAGAAGTGACACTGTGCCTTTTTCCAGACACAAGTCTTAAATCCATTTCTTATCTCTGAGAATGGTGGCCCTTAGGACTTGGTCACCTTGCTGAGAGGTGCTCTGCTTAACTGGTCCTTTTGGAGAGACTATATGCAGAGGCTCAGAGACTATATGAAGAAGATACAGAACTATCTCATCTCCTAGCTACACAGATGCCCCCTTTTCATGGCCTTTACCCTATTCCATCTTCAGTCACCAACTTTCTGCAACAACAGGAAAGATCTTGAGCTAGATCAGCTGAGATAAGCCCTTTCCTTCTCAAAACCCTGACCACAGAAACCATAAGAGGTAGTAACATGATTTTTGTTGTCTTTAAAGCACTATGTTTGGGATAATGTATTACATGAGCAATAGATAACTAGAATAATCTCCATGGAGAAATTTCTAAAATTTCCCAAGTCACATTTAAAAAGATGAAAGAATGGGGTGCCCGGGTGACTCCATCTGTTAAGCGTCCAACTTTGGCTCATGTTATGATCTCATGGTCCGTGGGCTTGAGCCCCGGTGGGCCTCTGTGTTGACAGCTCAGAGCCTGGAGCCTGCTTAGGATTCTGTGTCTCCCTCTCTCTCTGCCCCTCCCCTGCTTGCTCTCTCTCTCTCTCTCTCTCTCTCTCTCTCAAAAATAAATAAACATTAAAAAAATAAAATAAATAAAAAATAAAAAGATGAATGAAAACTGAGATTCAATGCAATTCCATCAAAATCCCAACAATCTTTTTTGGTGGTACTCATTAAGAACAAGGTGGAAGCTTTCTCCTTCATATATCAAAAATTATTTTGAAGGGACAATAGCTTAGTCTGTGTGGTATTGGAGCAGAGATTAACAAATTCACCAAAAGAAACGATAAAAAAGCAGGAAACAGAGCCACAAGAATATGAAAAAAATGTAATATAATCTTGATCCCACTGCAGATTAGTTAAGAAAGAACATTTTCAATGTATATTGCTGTGCAATTAGCTGTTCATAATAGAAAATAAATAAAAGTGGACATACACTTCACACACATACAATCATCAATTCCAAAAGGAGTAGACTTAATTGTGAAAAGTGAAGCTAAAAAGGTTTACAAGATCTTATAGGAGATCCTCTTCATGATGGTCTACTAAAAATTTCCAAATTTATTAAGAACTACGAAGCTTTAAGAAAAAGACAGTTTAACTCAATAGGAAGAAAAAAGTGGGGGCGGGGGGGGGGGCAAACTTATGATCACACACAGTAGAAAAGAAATGACCCAGGGCGGCTGGATGGCTCAGTCGGTTGAGCGTCCAGCTTCAGCTCAGGTCATGATCACGCGGTCTGTGAGTTCGAGCCCTGCATCAGGCTCTGTGCTGACAGCTCAGAGCCTGGAGCCTGTTTCAGATTCTGTGTCTCCCTCTCTCTCTGCGCCTCCCCCACTCATGCTCTGTCTCTCTGTCTCAGAAATAAACATTAAAAAAAAAAGAAAAGAAATGACTCAAGTCACCATGAAAATTGTAAAAAAACTAAAGAGTGTACTTTACTGCATGTAAATTATAACTCAATAAACAAACCAAAATTATAATATGCTAAATATATGCAACCTTATGACTGATCTTGGAATTACAATTTACAATCACAACTAGAAAATGCTGCTCACCTACCAAATTGGCCAAAAAATAAAAATCCTGGTAAAATCAAGTTTTGGCAAAGATATGAAGCTACTAGAACATCCATATGTTGCTGGTAGAAATACAAGTTAGCACAATTTGGGAAAACAATTCAATATTAATAAGTCAAATTAAAGATGCACTGCCTTTCCACCATTGTTTTATATTCTGAAGAAACCCCTACAAACTCGGGCACCAGGGAGCATGGACAAGAACATAGTACTGCATGACATAGCAAAAATCTGGAAACAACTCAAATCCACCAAGGGTAGAGTGGTTAATATATTGTGGAAATCAAATATTAGAAAATATATGCCAGTTGAAAAATCAAATGAAATTTTAAATCATGCAAAATAATTGTATACTTTACTTAGTAACATATATATTCATTATATATATGAATTCATATAATGAATATATATGAAATGAAATTTATATATGAAATATAAATATATATATGTATGAAATGAAATCTATGCAATTGATACACAAAATTCAGGATTATGCTTTCCTTGGGGCGTGGCATGGAATGACATTGGTGAAGGGCACACAAACACTACAACTCTAGGACTGATGTCAAGCTTCATGTCTGCAAAGTTGTTTATTATTCCTTCTTTATTTTGTCTGAAATAGTCCATAAATATTTTTAAATTTTCAGGTCATATGTTGGCAGCCTGAAAAATTTACTACCCCCAAATATGTAGGGGTCATTATACCACATGAGTGTTTAAGATATGCACTCCAAAGTATGAATGTTGGTTTTATGAATAAGTTGGATCATAATTTCAAGGAATATGTTCTGTGTTTTAGAGAGAGTTCAGAGGTTGATGTTCTAATCTTAACTGAAAGCAGACCTGTTAGCCTCTGCTTCTACTTCAAAAGTGTCCTTTCCAGATTGCAGGAATGAAAAATGTCTGCATCTTGAATAAGGGGGAATTAATTTTCAATGATCTCTTATAGATAGGTAAGATTAAGGCAATGCAGGAAGGTGAAAAGATCAGGATCTTTGCTTTGATTCTCAACTCTGCAGCTGTGATAGTGATGGAAAAATATCACTGAAAACAACCTCAGGGTCAAAATGATGCATCTGTTTGCTTTGTTAGGACTCAAGATTCGTGTTTGCCAAGTTGCTTCTGACTGCTTGTACCTGGTTTATCTTCCTATGATCAAATACAGGGATCCATGATCATGCAAGATTGTCTTCATGAGCTTTTTTGTCTTTGTTTTTTTGTTTGTTTGTTTTTGTTTTGTTCTGTTGTATGTGAGTAAAGGTATTTAAAATGTTGAGTAGGGACACATGTTGATTATTTCTGTTATTGGGTAGAATGGGATTAGATGAGAGTCCATCTAAAAAGTCATCAATCAGGAAGAAATGTATAGAGAAAATTAAAACTAAAGCAAAATTCGAGTTAATTCCTTTTGCTGATGCCCTAGATAGATACTTTGACATGTGATTCCTTTGAGAACACTGAGATGGGATTGTTCACATCATGGTTCACATAAAGGGCCAGCTCACATGCCAAATATTTTCACCTTTTATTTTGTACCTTAACTGACAGAGCTCAAGGTTAGAGAAGCAGACAAGTCCGATTCATCGGAAAGAGATCAAGTGCAGGTCAGTCAGTCATGAAATCCCTGCTTTGTTAAATTCCCAGACACGCCATCTCTTCAGTCGGAAATTGTTCTGTTTACAACTTTCTATGGATTACATTAACATTTTTTTTCTTACAAATTCCCATGGTAATATTGTCTTTTTGTGTCTATATAGCATTTCCCTCTTTTGGTACCAAAACATCAATTACAGAATTGTATTGACACATCGGGCCTTTATTTGCTTGCTTTTTGATCACAATATCTCTGTGTGACACTGTTTGGCATTTGCTCATGTAGTAGTCTTTCATACAATTTTTAATTATTTTATCCAGATCCCTAAATGTTTTGACAAGTTAAGCTGCTCTGATTCATTTGCAACAACCTCAGCTTTGAGAAGGAATAATGCTTTCAATTAAAATAATAAGTGAACAGTTTAAGGAAAATATTACCAAAAAATGTAAGAAAGAAGTGCATAATGCCATTGTCTATTCCTCCTTGTTGAACACTGTAGCTTTTCTCCATAGAGATGCAACTTTTGGCATCCAATTTTGCTGTTAAAGAATCAAGGAGCTTTATCAAGTACTGTGCTCTCTGACTTTTCAAAAACAAACAAACAAACAAAACTATCCATTTGTGAGCAAAGTTCCAGCAAAGAAAAAAAAAATTTACTTGTATGTTGTGAAATCCCATAACTGTATGACTTCAGAATTAGGAATGGCCATGTTTTAATAAATTGCATGACTGGATGCTAGCTGTCCCATTTCATAGGCTATAGAATCAAAAGTATTCCTCTTGCACAAGTACGTTTCCATAAAATGAAACACAGTTTGAGGCAGTGTGATCAATTGCAACAAAAGGAAAGCTTGTCATTTACACCACCGGGTAAAATAGCTCCCCAAGAGGAGCCAGTTATTAGCTGTTGAAATATGGTTCTGTGGGAAAGCATGATCACTGAGCAGTAAGATCAGCATATTTCAATTGAGATGTCTTTTAGGAGTACGGAAATCCTCATTCAATTGTTACACATATTCTCTTTCTCAGGGATTTTTCCCCCTTGTAACAAGACACAACTACAAGAACTTTTTTTTTCAATAATGGTGAAATATGTAGGTAAATAAAAATTGTTTTAAAATCTAAAAATTCCTCCCTCAATTATTCATGCACAGATAGAACTTGAGAGAAAAAGCTGCAATTCATTTTAAATAGGAAATTGAAGTTTGGGGCGTCTGGGTAGCTCAGTCGGTTGAGCGTCCTGCTTTGGCTCAGGTCATGATTTAATGGTTTGTGAGTTCAAGCCCTGCCTCGGGCTTTGTGCTGACAGCTCAGAGCCTGGAGCCTGTTTCAGATTCTGTGTCTCCCTCTCTCTCTGCTCCTCCCCGACTCGTGCTCTGTCTCTCTCTCTCTCAAAAATAAGCAAACATTTAAAAAAATTAAATAGGAAATTGAAGTTCATAGAACACAAGAAAACCACTTTTGATCAAACCCCAGCAACCCGATAGTCTGATTTTACGACACCAAAAGCTACCTAATAATTGCCACCAAGGATGTCATCCTTAAAATCCAGTACTTTCATTTCACATAATTAAATCAATAATATGCATATCAGTAATGATTTCTTTGTACACCTCTTCATTCTCTTTAAAAATATAAAGGTCTCCTATTTTCTGCTGCTACCTTCTAAAAAAATTTTTTTTAACGTTTATTTATTATTGACAGATAGAGAGAGACAGAGCATGAGCATGGGAGGGGCAAAGAGAGAGGGAGACACAGAATCTGAAGCAGGCTTCGGGCTCTGAGCTGTCAGCACAGAGCCTGACCCAGGACTGGAAATCACAAACCGTGTGATCATGACCTGAGCTGAAGCCAGACGCTCAACCGACTGAACCACCCAGGCACCTCCCGCCCCCACCTTTTTTTGTTAAATTTTTTTTTTAAAGCTGCTACCTTCTATTTTAGGAAAATTGGGACTGTTCTCCTCTATCCTCATACTTATTATAGAAATATGATACAGTGTGTTCTATTTGGATATAAAGGGGCTTGGAGATTGAATAGTTTAGTAGCCTTGTGCCCTCTCTTGGATTGTCTTTACTCTGTTTAGCTTAAGCAATATGGACATGAAATATTAAAAGTAAAATGTGTCACTGTTCTAGTTAGGTATTTAATCAGGTGATATGAAAAATATCCATGAGTGGAGTGCCTGGGTGGCTCAGTTGATTGAGTCTCAGACTTCAGCTCAGGTCATGACCTCATGGTTCATGAGTTCGAGCCCTGCATTGGGCTCTCTGCTGTCAGTGAAAAGCCCACTCTGGATCCTCAATCCCCCTCTCTCTTTGCACATCTCCTGCTCGTTCTCTCTCTCTCTCTCTCAAAAATAAACATGTTTTTTTTTAAAGTATCCAAAAGTTCATGAAGATTGTTTTGTTGTTGGTGTTGTACTCACACTGAAAGTAACGTTTTTCCAATGGCAGAGTCAGAAGAAACTGTAAAATCATAATATGGAAAAGAGGAAGACATGAAAGATGAAGAGGAAGAAAAACCATTATGGTTCTCTATACTAGGGAAAGCAGAGCAAAAGTTGGAAAGTCATCCAAAGAGGAAAGAGAGTCATCAATGTTTAAAGATGAAGGGTGGCTGATGAAAACGAAGGCCAAGGGAAAGTATTACATTTCAATGTTAAGAAACATAATCGCCGGGGAGGAGGAGGTCATGTCTGCAATTTTTTGAAAGGAAAACTATTGGAAAAATGATAGAAGTTTTAAAAACATCACAAATAAGCAATGTGGTCAGTTATGCTTTTTTCGTCAGTAATTGCAATGACTGAAAATATGTAAAAACTTTTCTTTTTCCCTGGAGAGTCTCTGTGCTGGGTGCACATCTCCAACTGTTTGCCCCTCTTTATCCATTTCTTTCACCTAGTTGGGTGTATCTAACTAGTGTTTCCTTCACTTGGTCAGGAGTTGCCAAAAGAGGCCAGAGGGGAGTTCTGAGCCACAGCACCGAGGCCGTCCAGCAAGATGAACCACTGACCAGGAAAGTATTGTAATCCTTCCTTCCCTGCCCTCATCACAACCCAAACAGTATTCACCTATATTAGGTGGTCATAAACAAACTTAAGAAGAATGGTTTTGGAAAGGCCATGGGTAAAATTTAGATTTCAATGGACCAAGAAGAATTTAGAAGGTGAGTACACTGAGGCAATAACTATAAAACTTTTTCTGAGAAACGTATTGCCAAAGAGAGAGGGCAGGCAGCAATGCAAAGGACTCAGCATAGCAGAAAGACATGATAACAAGACGCTTACCAGAAAATTTTATATACAGCTTGTGTGTTATCAGTGGATGCTCCTTTTATACTTTATGGATTACTTAATGTTTCTGATAAAAATAACTCTGGTTATGCTCAAGATGTAGCCTACCGTTGTTTTAAAATGTTTTTCTATGATCTATAATCTATGAGTATCACTGAGGTATTCACAGTCATTTAAGCAAACAAACCTTTAAAATTTTCCATACCCTACTTATGGACATTAAAAATCCATTACTCTCAGAGTAAAAATTGTAGTATTCCAGTTAGATTTACCAAATTTGATTCTATTACCAACACACAATCCTTTCCCTTGCCTAATAGAAGAAAAGCATATTGACTAATGGACTTCAGAGGTGGTCATTTGGTGTCACTCTATTCTTATCCTCAAAATTATTAGCACAGGAAAATATAGAAGTGGCATTATTATTTTGAGTGAGACTTTTTTTTTTTCCTATGTAGCCTTCACCTTGGTGTGATAATGGCTTTGTTAAATGAAAGAGCTGGCATACTTGTAGGGGGTGGTAAAAATTCAAAAGGGAATACTTAAAGTGGAAATACTAAATTCATCCTTTGACAGGTTTTCCTATAGCAAGAATGAGAGCGAGAGACTTTGGAAGCAGAGCCAGGACTCTCCAATGAGGCTTCGAATGGTCTTGTTTGGTCTGCATTGAGCTAATTACCTGGCTATCTGCCAAAAAGCTCCTTTACCTTGTGGTATGTAGACTCTAATGTTAGATAATATCTGATTTTTAATGCTAAGAAGTGGCATTTGATGTTGTTACTAGTATCTGGTGGAAAGCAAGGGACAGGAGGTCAGAAACAGTTTCCTGGGAAGTGCTCTTAAACTGTTTCCTATGCAGCAGGGAAGGTGAACAAAGAGAAACCCTGTAGCCACCATTTCCTTATCTTTCATAAGAATAAAGAAAAAGGGAAAGATTTAACATAACCTGCTCAGCAGGAAACTCAACTTTACAGTTTCAGAACAGCATAATTTGGGCATTTTATATTAGTCTATCGTATCCAAGCATTTCAAAAATAAAACAAGAACAGCTTTTAATGCAATCTGTGTTTACTAATATGAGCTAATAAAATCTCATAATATTATTTTGTATTGCACTAATGGGTATTGCATTATAGGATATTAGTTAAATCACCCATTATTTTGGTATTTGATGTGTTACTCATAGTGGAAGCATGCATAGCATGGTATGAGAGATTTGGTGGGAGCAAATAGGGTACAGAAGTAAAAATGAACTTTTAGAATGGTTTTTAAAAATAGATTGGTGAAGGAAGAAGCGCGAGAGGGAGCAGTACTGCACACAGGGCGCTTGGTTATGGAAGATCCAAACCTGGTGAGGAGGCAGAGGGCAGCTTCTAGAATTGCTGTGCTGACTTGCGGGTTGCTCCAGTAAACATATTCAGAGATGATGGTGGTTTGATTGATAAGGGCTCTATATCCTGAACTTGACACTCCTGATGCCTATCATCTTTATCTCCTTAAAGCTGAACACATGCACTGAGATAGTGCCAAGCCCAAGATTAGATGGACAGTAAGTGTGGAACGAGGATTTTCTTCCAGGCTGTCTGGCCCAGAACCACCATGTTACACTGCCTACTGATCATAGTGTTTTTAAAATACTACAGCATATAACTCCATGCTAAATCAGATACCATTACTTACTAGAGGGTACTATGGGCAGATGGAGGCAGGGATCAAACATTTATGGAATACACCACATGTTTCTGAATACCAAGAATAAGTTGATGGTCTGGAGTCTGGAGGCCTTCATCTACTCCATGCATGAGTGTGATGAGAGATTATGGATTCATGTGAATGGGGCAAAGACATAGAACATTCACTAAGAGCATGGGCCTTGAAATCAGAGACAACCTCTTTTAATCCCTGTTTAGCCCTTTCTAGATGTGTGACCACAGAAAATCAGTTAAAACTTCTGTTCACTTGGTTTCTCTATCAAAAACATATAAATAATAAACATTTCCCTAAATATATTTTAATAGCATTAAATAAAAGCATAATATTCTTAGTAAGTGCCAGAAATATACTAACTTCTCATGAAATAGACATAATAATTACCTTGAGGTAATAGTAGTAGCTGAAGTGCCATATAGGATTGTTAATTTGACACGTCAATTTGACACAGCTAAGGGATCCCTAGATAGATGGTAAAACATTATCTCAGGGTGCATTTGTGAGGATATTTCCAGAAAAGATTAGAATTTTGAAGCTGTACACTGAGCAAAGATGTCCCTCACCAGCATGGGTGGGTGTCATCTAATCAATATCTCGAGGGCTTGGATAGAACAAGAAGGCAGAGGAAGACAAATGTGCTCTCTGCTTGAGTTGAGGCATCCATCTTTTCCTGCCCAAAGACGTCAGTGGTCTGGTTCTCAGGCCTTTGGATTCAGATGGGGACTTACATTATTGGCCCTATAATTCCTGGGCCTGCAAACCAGGACTAGGACTGAAACCATTGGCTCCCCTTATTCTCAGGTGTTTGGACTCACTGAATTATACCACCAGTTTTCCTGGTTCTCCAATTTGCAGAGAGCAGATCATGGGACTTCCTTGGCCTCCATAATTGTGTGAGCCAATTCCCATAATGAATTTCCTCATATTCATCCATATATATCCTCTTTGTTTTGTTTCTCAGAGAACCCTCACAAATACACCATATACCCTGCTTGTCCTAGAAGAATCTTTATTCATACTGTTTCTCCCAGAATAATTACTCGTGTTGCTCTCTTCCACCCTCAACAGTGCCTTGGTTTGGGCAATAAATTATTCTATTCTTTAATAGCCACAACTTGTTGAATACTTACACTATGTCACTAGTGGTTTCTTAAATATGTTTGACTTATCTAATCCTTGTAACCTTTGCAAGATAAGTGTTATCTTATACCCCTTCTATAAATAAGAAAACTAAGACACATAGAAGTGAAGCAGCTTGGGGACTCAAACTTTGCCATGAACTGCCTATTTATTAGTTCCATTTATTTATTATTAACCATTTATTAAGTTGGCTGACATTAGCACTGTAATTACTCGAACATTCCAAGATAAATAAAAGGGAAGAGATGAATGAAGATGAGAAAGAAGAACAAAGAAGTATTTCCTGTCAAGTCTCTGCTCTGAGTGATATAACCATGCATTAGTTTTCCTTGTTACAGTTTCTGAAGAGATGAGTCCATTTGAAGTAAACTTTACCTGAAGTCAAATTAATCATACACCCTAAGACATGTCTGAAGTCCTACATATAACAGTAATTCCTTCACGAATTATACTTCCTCTCCTTTTTCTTTTACAACAGTGACATCTTATAAAGTATCACACAATTTGGGTTCATCTGACTGTTTGCTCATGATTAGATTCAAGCCATGTATTTTGGGAAGAAATTCTACATGAGTGATGTTGATGCTATGCCTTCTCAAGACATCACCTCCGGAGCTCCTGGGAAGCTCAGTCAGCTAAGTGTCCAACTCTTGATTTAGGTCATGAGGTCATGATCTCACAGTTTCTGGGATTGAGCCCCACATTAGGCTCTGCACTGACAGCCTGGACACTACTTGGCATTCTCTCTCTCCCTCTCTGTGTGCCTCTCCTCTACTCATTCTCTCTGTCTCGAAATAAATAAATAAACTTAAAAAAAGAAGACATCACTTCAGAAGTCACAACATGTCCCTTTGTCCTATCATTGTTGATGTGAAATTTGGTCACTTGACTTAAGGTGGCATCCATCAGATTTTTCCACCATAAAGGTACATTTATTTCTTTTTTGTAATTAGTAAATATTAGTTGACAAAGAATTGATACTGCCTAAAAATATTCTCTTCCCCAAAAATCATCTGCCCACTGCTTTAGATGCACTGATAATTTCTCTTGAATCAATTATTCTGTGGTTATAAACACTGATTTCCTAACTGTCATTCCTTTAGGCAAGTGTTGGTTGACTTTCTATCTCAGGAAAGCTTTCACAGTTATCTTTCTCCTCCATCCTACTGTGATTAGATTCTTTTAAAAATCAGTGTGTAACAATTCATTACTGACTTTATTCATTTTGTTTGCTACTCAAACTGACTGAAATTTGGCCAGTGGGAGTCCCATCAAACTGCTCCTATGTTCTTTTAACATGCTTTCCCTTAATGTCTGAGCATTTTTTTTGCTTAGTGGTACAATAAAGTATTTCAGGCTCAATTTGTCCTTTCTTTTACTTAGCTCTGTAATCAGCCACTTCTATAAGTTTCCCTTATTCCTTTTAGTAGGTAAGGGTAATTAGAAACCAAGATTTAGGTAATAAGTGAGCTCTTTGCTACTGGGATATCATTGTTACCAGAACATTTCAATGGCCAGAACTAAACTATATATAGTGAGTTGCATACATATATACACAAATATCAGGATTTACATATAAACCATGAAATATAAAGATATGATATGTAAGATGAATGTATATCATGGGTTTATATTACTAACCATAATTCCAGTCCAACACCACCAGATTCTTCCATGCATTCCCCAATCCCTTACTATGTCTTTCTTCATCCATAGTGAGAGACCTAGCTGTTAACAATACCAGCATATTTACTCATTTCCTGAGTTCCACTAGTCATAAAAATAATTTCAGAATTGCTATACCATAACCACTAATAATAACTAACCTACTAAGGAAAGTCAAAGTTTTGAGTTTTTTTTTATTCTTTTTTTAAATATGAAATTTATTGTCAAATTGGTTTCCATACAACACCCAGTGCTCTTCCCAAAATGTGCCCTCCTCAATGCCCATCACCCAACCTCCCCTCCCTCCCACCCCCCATCAACCCTCAGTTTGTTCTCAGTTTTTAAGAGTCTCTTATGCTTTGGCTCTCTTCCACTCTAACCTCTTTTTTTTTTTCCTTCCCCTCTCCCATGCGTTTCTGTTAAGTTTCTCAGGATCCACATAAGAGTGAAAACATATGGTATCTGTCTTTCTCTGTATGGCTTATTTCACTTAGCATCACACTCTCCAGTTCCATCCATGTTGCTACAAAGGGCCATATTTCATTCTTTCTCATTGCCACGTAGTACTCCATTGTGTGTATAAACCACAATTTTTTTTATCCATTCATCAGTTGATGGACATTTAGGCTCTTTCCATAATTTGGCTATTGTTGAGAGTGCTGCTATAAACATTGGGGTACAAGTGCCCCTATGCATCAGCACTCCTGTATCCCTTGGGTAAATTCCTAGCAGTGCTATTGCTGGGTCATAGGGTAGATCTATTTTTAATTTTTTTGAGGAACCTCCACACTGTTTTCCAGAGTGGCTGCACGAGTTTACATTCCCACCAACAGTGCAAGAGGGTTCCCGTTTTTCCACATCCTCGCCAGGATCTATAGTCTCCTGATTTGGTCATTTTAACCACTCTGACTGGCATGAGGTGATATCTCAGTGTGGTTTTGTTGTTGTTTGAATAGTTCTTTGTGACTTTACACTGACAGTATACAGACAAAGTACTGTCTTCAAAAGTTACTTGGATAATTCTTTTCTTTCTGGTTATCTTTATCCACTTTATATAGAGTAAGGTTCATTTGTTTCTGTTGGTATTCATTTTTAGGAGGTTTCATCTATCTTGGTTAATTTAAATGTTTTGAATCTGTAGAACATAAATGTGGTTTCAAATGTGAAAAGTATAAAAGAGGGTATACCAAGAGAAGTATAGCTCTCGCTTTTATCCCTTCTACCTCATCCCCGTCTAACCCTTGTAGATCATCAGTTTCATCAGTTTTTGGTTTATCTTTAAGGTTTATCTTTACTGTATGCTTGTGTTTCTTTTGGTAATGACAAGCATTACACACACAATCTTATTTCTTCTTTTTTACATAACAAGTAGCATACTATTAATACTCTTTTGCATGTTGATTTTCTAATTTAAAACTATATTCTGAAAATTACTCCATATTGTTTTCTAGAGATCTTTCTCATTCTATGCCATTAGGTAGATGTACATAGTTTATTCAACCAATCTCGTATATATGGGCATTTGGGTTTATGAGATAATAGAAAACACATATAAAGGTCTCTTTCCTGGTTCCTGGCACAGCGTTCCTAAAACCTTGGTAATTCCATAATTGATAAGAGTACTGGAAGCATTTTTGTTCTAATATTTGTTTTTTTTATTCCAGTTCCTGACATAGAATTCTTAAATCCCTTGGAATTTCCTGAATAATAGCAGTGTCCTTTGTTCTAATGAAGTGACACTTGATGGGCTCCTGGGTGGGGGCTGGTCATCAGAAAGACCAAGCCATAATTAGAAAGTTGGAATTTTCAACTCCACCTCCGATTGTCCATAGCAAGGTGAGGGGCTGGAAACTGAGCTAATGATCTATCATGTTGGTTGTGATGACGCCTCCATAAAAGTCCCAAAAGTATTGAGTTGAAGAGTTTCCAGTTTGGTGCACACCTGGAGGTGCTGAGAGAGTGGCATGTCTGAAGAGGGAATGGAAGCTCCATGCTTCCCCCATACCTTACTCTATGCATCTATTCCATCTGAATATTCATCTGTATCCTTTATCGTATTCTTTTTTAATAAACTGGTAAATATTAAGTAAACTGTTTTCCTGAATTCTATGGGCAACTCTAGCAAATTAATAGAACCTGCCAAGAGGGTTGTGAGATCCTTTGATATATAGCTGGTCAAGCAGCAGGTAACAATCTGGCCTTGTGATTGGCATCTGAAGAGGTCAAGGGAAATCTTGTGGGACTGAGCCCTTAACACATGGGAGCTGATGCTATCTCCAGGTATAGTGTCAGAATTGAGTTAAATTGTAGGGTATCCAACCTGGTGTCCCAGAATTGCTTGGTGTGGGAAAAACAAACAAACCTGTATCTGGCGTCAGAAGTATTGTGAGCAATGTAGTAATGTGAGAGTAAAGGACAAACAAAGGAGAAGTTATTTTTTTCTACACAGGATTGTTTTCTGAAATTTTGCAGTTATATATAAAGCAATGTTAGTACAATGCTGTAATAAATACTTTGTACAATTTTTTTGCATGAATGGCAATGTATCCTTGGGGTGAATACCTAAGGTTTGCTGGACAAAAGTGGTGCAGTAGTTTTATTAGATATTACCAAATTCTATTTTATAGGTATTATACCACTTTCCATTTCTATCTGTAATACATGAGTGTCAGTTTCTTCACAACCTTGACAACAAAGTGCATGGTCAAACTTTGGAATTTTCCTACAAATGATGGGTAAAAATGGCATCTTACTAGTTTTAATTTGCAGCTCTCTTATTTTGAGTAAAGTTGAAAATCTTTCCATATGTTCAGAGGCTATTTTTATATCTTTTCGGTTAATTTTATGTTTTCCTTTCTTAATTTTTAAAGAGTTCTTTATATATTAGGAATATTAGCCTTTCATTTGTGACTTACATTGCAAATGTTTTCTCCCAGTGTATTATTTGTCTCTTATTTGCCTATGGTGAGTTTTGCCATTAAGAAAATTATTTTTAGATACATAAATGTATCAATATTTAATTATAGAATAATTGGATTTTAAGTCATTGTTAGAAAGCTTTTCTCTCAAATCTATCAGGCTTTACAAGAGCTTGTCTACTTTTTCTACTTGTATGCTTTTATTTTTTGTAATTAGATCTCCTATGCATTCAGAGTTTATTTTTGTGTATGGTGTGAGGCCTGAGCCAAATTTTATCTTTATGCAAATGGCTGTTCATTTGTCACAATACCATTTATTAAAACATCCAACTTTGTCCCAGATGATCTGATAATTTTTAATATAGTACTAGATACATAAAGTCATCTTTCATTATCAGTAGCTCCTTGACGCCAGCTGCTATTGTCATATTAATATTCCAAAACACAGTTGTTATTATATAACGTTTACCCTATCCTAAATAACAACACTAAAACCACCAATATGTGACAGGTTTAAAATTAAGTATAAAAGTTTAGGTTTCCTGCTGCTTCTTGCAATATGGCAGACAAGGTATTCTGAAATAACACTCCATTTAAAATATGTAGAAATTCTGGAGAAGGTTCAACAAAACACACTGATAATGCATTGCGGGGCTTAAAAGAAAGTAAGCTAAATCTTCCTGGGCTAAAATGAAGAGAACTGAAACCCATGGGGAAACACAATGGAAAACAGAAATGGGATCATTTGTCCACATCAGAAAACAAAATGACCTTTCACCCATACAAGGTGGGGAACCTAAGCTTAGACCACAGAAAAAACCAGATCTCTCAGTGCTATGCCCTCAATAAAAGTGTGGAATTAAAAAAAAATCCATCTTGTGACTAAATGGGCTCATAGGAAAATTTTGGGCCAGTCAATCTCACTCCCAATGCTATAGCCTAGAGAAATGCTTGTATTACATACATGTTCCAGAAGTCATGTATAAATAGTGTCTAGGATTTTTAGAACAAGTGGTGAACTTAATTTGAGAGAAAACTATAGCATTAGGAATGAATTAACTACAGCATCACTATCAACACAGATGAATTTCACAAACATAATGTTGAACAAAAGAGTAAGTACAGGTACATATTTTCAATTTAAAAATCATGGAAACCAAAAAAAAATGTATCATAGACTAGGCATGTTTCTGTATGTATATACTATGAAGATGTTCAAAGGAATGATAAATACAAAACTCTGCTGTGTTGAACCTTGGAAATAGAGAGGAAAGATGAGTGTGAGGAATTCATAGAGGGCTTCAAATTTTGGTAATGTTTTATTTCTCAGGCTGGGTGTTGTTCACATCTGTTTATACCTTGTGTTCAATTTGTTTCTTTGCTCTGCAAAGATTTGTTAATGATCTACTATGAGACAGACACTGTTCAAGGCAATTGGTACATCTGTGGACAAACATGAATGATTATTGCCTTTGTGGAGTTCATTTAGTTTAGTTTATTTAATTTGAAAGAGAGAGAGTGTGTGAGTTGGGCAGGGCAGAGTGAGGGAGACAGAGAATACCAAGCAGGCCCCACACTGTCAGTGCAGAGCCTGACACAGGGCTTGATCTCACAAGCTATGAGATCATAACCTGAGCCAAAATCAAGAGTCAGATGCTTAAGTGACTGACCAACCCAGGAACCCCTAAAATATTATATGTTAAAAAAATATAAAATATGTTAGATGAAACGGGGCAAATGGATTAGGAAGGTTTGATAGTACAGGTGGTAGAAAGAGCATTCACTCTGAATAACGTAGGCTGGAGCATTCAGTCCAGCTGAGGAGTAAAGAATAAACTGGGCAGGATAAGCAATTAAAAGGCCACTGCAGTAATCAATACAAGAACTGATGGTAATCTGGACCCTGGTGGTAGTGTAAAAGCTGGTGAGAAGCAGTCAGATTTTATTCTGAATTTAGAGCTAACAGGAATTCTGGATGGATAAAACATAGAATATGAGAAGAAGGAATAAGAAGAGTCTAAGAAAACTCCAAAGTTCTTGGTATGTGCTGAAAGAATGGAGCTTTTATAAACTGATTTAGGGAGGACTGTGGGTGTATTAGCCTACTAGGCTAATACATAACCATAACAGAACACCACACAATGTGTGGCACGCCTATTTCACCCAAATTTCACCACAGAAAATTTGTTTTCTCACAGTTCTGGTGGCTAAAACTCTGAGATCTGGATGCCAGCAAGTTTGGTTTCTTCTGGGGTACCTCCCTTTGGCTTGCAGAAGGCCACATTCTTTCTGCGTGTTCCTGTGGTCTTTCATTGTGCACACATGTCTGGTGTCTCTCTGTGTGTGATACTCCTTTCTTATAAGGACACCAGCCAGATTGGATTGAAGCCCACCAATATGACCTCATTTTACCTTGATTACCTCTTTAAAGGCCCTGTCTCCAAATACAATCACATTTTAAGGTATTGGAATTTAATACTTCCACATATAAAAGGGGGGTGGGGAGGCGGCACAATTGGGCCCAAAATAAGTAAGTAAGTTTGGGGACGGAAGATTAGGAGTTTAATTAAGTATATGTTAATTTAAGATATTTTGGACATCTACATAGAGATGTTGAATAGACTTTATGAAACATGAGCCTAGAATTTGGGGAAGAGATAATAGCTAAAGATACAAATTTTAGTATTGTCAGCAAGTGGAGTTTAAAGCCATAAGACTTGAGACCATGAAAGGAGTAAGATTAAGTAGAAATGAAAAAGAGGTCCAAGGCTGGAGCCACTGAGCACCCCAACAGTCAGTAAATAATCAATGATAAACAGAAACTATCAAAGAAAACTGATGAAGGATTATAAGAAGAAAATTCAATGTTGTTAAAAAAAACACAAAACAAAAATAAGAAGTAGCAAGAAGAAGAGAGAGACCATATGCTGTAAACATTGCTGATTGGTCAGATAAAATGAGGTCTAAGAAATAGTCCCTGAGTTTGTCAATGTGAAGGTCATTGGAAAAATTGGTAAATGCTATAGTGGTAAAATGGTGAAGGACAGAAGCCTAAGTAGAGTGGGCTTAAGGGGGAACAGAATCAGATAAATTGAAGTCGGAGTAAAGATAATTGTTTCAAGAAATTTCATCTTGAAGGGTAGCAAGGAAGGACAATAGCTGAAGGGGAATATGGGATCAAAAGAAAGTTTTATTTTTGAGATGGAAGAATAATAGCATGTATGTGGGCTGATGGGGAAAAAATCCCATAAAGAGAAAATTGGCGATATAGAAAGAGAAAAGGAAATTGGTAGAGCAATTTCCCTCAAGTGAATAAGCTAAAATGCAATCTGCTAGAGAGATTATCTTTAGATAGGAAGGAGCAAAGATAATAAAAGGCATATATACACATTATCATATAATGTGTATATATGATATATATATGATATATAAAAAATACAATTGTATAAGTCTCATGTAATGAATAATGTATCGCCTGACCCTTTCCCATTCCATTCTTCTGGAAAATGTCTGTTCATGTGAGGTAGGTGCTTCTGGAGAGGGATGTGGGGTGCTCATTGACCAGGGGGATGAAGATAATGATTCACAGTGGTTTATAGTAAACAGTTGAAGCATAGTCATGTTACTACCCAGTGTCCTTCCCTGAATTTTTTAAAAAGAAGCTGAGGAAAGTTACCTCTTTCTTCCTTGATCACAGTATTGCAAGGCTGTAAATTTGAAACATCCTGCCATATGGATAAGCTGTTCTAGAGAAAGAAGCCCATAAAAAGTCAAAGAAAGATAGGAGACAAGGAATAATATGTTCCTGACATTGTTCACATCCATGATTCTCGGTGTCCTTCGGGTCATTTCTACAGTCTTTCCAAGTAACCTGAACTGCAAATTTCTTTTTGTTTTAAAGTAAAAGAAATTAGTTAAGATATTCAAGGACTTACAGAACTGAAACAAATTATACTTATGGTTTTTTCTCTTACAACATTGGTTCCCTGTGTTTCACCCACACTAAATTACTTACAATTGTAATCAATCTTACCTCTTCCTCATTTCTCACACCTCTCATCTTAATAATCAGCCAATTCTTTCACTTCCACAAAGGATTTCCTGAGTCAGACCCTCACCTATGCCATTCTAGCTCAAGCCACCCTCATTTCTCGCCTTGTTGAATAAACAAGTGATTCTTGATTCCTAACCTTTTTTCTAGGTGTGCTCATTCTATGTACTCCATCTGGAGTTCTCCATCTACTCAACCAATAATGCTGAGTTCTACTGTGCAGGGTTCCTGATTTCTCCAACCTGAAGAGACTTCTCCCTCATTAACAAGCTTTAGACCTCTCCTACATCATTTTTTTCCATTTTGGCTTTGCCCCCCAATTATTTGGAAACTCTTATAAGATGGTAACCATATTGAGAGCAGTTTTAGTCAACATCCTACCTGAAGCACCTTGTATAGACTATGTTGTTAGCACTTATATCTTATGCTAAGATATTAAAAATTAACCTATTTTTTTTTTCATTTGGATAAAAATACTCGGCTGGGAGAATATTAAGAGATATAAGTTATGACATATTCCACTACTACTTATAAAGTCACTTTTGGTAAATTTGGAGATTTTTAGTGATGGGTGATGAAAAGAGATAGAATTGATACCTCTTGGCATTCTCTGTTTCCATTATTTCATCTTCTCTTTTCCACTTTAATCCTTGTTTAATACTGAGAAAATTGAGCAATAATGAAAAGGAAGAATGTGGAAATGTGACATTTCAGAAAAGAACATTAGATATGCCATTCTTCTTGGACCGCAATTTTTTTGTTCTATGGAAAAATGTCTTTGTGACATCAGCTCAAGATGGCCTTTGTGAACAGAAACACATCAGGTGATGTCTACAAATAATTGTTAACCTAACAACTTCTGTCCTTGCTTTATAAATATTGTCTCATTTTTAAAATGTATTTGCTTAAATAAAAGCTGTTGCTACAAGGCTTATAAGTTAATTATGCCTATTCACCAAAAATATTTGTTTTAAATTTGTTGCTAAAAAATTCTGGGTTTAGTAGCAAAATTATTTCAACATTTAAAAAAGTGCTATTTACCATTTGTACTTAAGGGCTAATCGAGATGGCTGCCACTGACTCATCAATACTCTTAGACCTCAACCACTTGTATTTGTTCTTTTAAGACCGTGTTTTTTTGTTTAAGTTTTTAATGTTTATTTATTTTTGAGAGAAAGAGAGAGACAGAGTGCGAGTGGAGGAGGGGCAGAGAGAGACAGAGGGAGACACAGAATCCAAAGCAGGATCCAGGCTCTGAGCTGTCAGCACAGAGCCCAACGCGGGGCTCGAACCCATGGAGTTCGAGATCATGACCTGAACTGAAGTCGGACGCTCAACCAACTGAGCACACAGGTGCCCCTTTTCAAGATCATGTTTTGTCAAACACAGCCACATGAAATGACACAGATTAAATATCTCGTGATTGTCTGAGTAAAACCATCATTTTAGCGTTATCGTTCATACCAAACATTAGAAGATTCTAAACTGAAAGAAACTCCAGCCATGATCATCCTTTCTAAAAATTTGATTTTACAGATGGTGAACCTAAATAATAAAATATATTTTCCCATTAACCCATACTAAGGAACCCCACTGCATGCTAAAGCTAATAGCTTGTCACGGCTACGAAATGGAAAAGCAGCACAATTAGACTGATAATGCCATATGATCTCCCATGTAATGCAAATACCAAATGTTGTATTCCTGAGCGGGGGAGGGAATGGGAATTTTGTTCTGTGGCTATGGAATGTTATGTCCCCTTTGGATTATCTTCTTTGGGCCCATTTTAACCCTGAGATAACAAAAGCTTTGCATGAGTAACCTAGGATAGACTATGGTCTTTTGAAAAACTTTTTCTCACTGCCAAATAAATCTCTTTTAAATATGTTCTCTGTGTGGCAATCATGACATCCATTGGCCAACTGGATCTGGGGTTATGCCTGGATACTTTCCACATTGCACGTGGTTGTCAATTTGAATTGTGTATCAACTACCCATCATATTTGGCACATCTGTACTTAACATTGGCATTAATTTTACCCTATTGTTCTAATTGCAGTACTTTGATGTAATGACACCATTCAATTCACAGATGGTACTGGTGGGGGGTTTTCCCAAAAAAATATAATGTAATTTTAATTTGGAATGTGAGAATGCCAAAAATAAGAGCTTCATTGATTAAGTTATCTGAGACTGCTAAACAGTTGAACATTTGAACTAAATAGGAAAAACTGGGAAAGAGAACAGCAGGTTTCAATACCAACCTACTGCAAATGTTTTGTTTTTTTTATTATAGTCTATGAGGCTCATAAGACTTATCTATCCACAAACAAACTTTGACATCCTTAGGATGAGCAAAATAAAGTCTATATTTTTATATCAGTATAGTCTTTTTTAAAAAGATGAAATCATTTGGGGGATTGAGAATTCTGCAATTTGAAAGGTAATTAATTTAAACTATTAAATTTAAAAATTATTTATATTGTTTAAAGTATCACATATTTGAGATATACATTTAAGTGATTTAAATAGTTTTAAAATATGTATTATATATTTATATTTATATATTCATATATAGATATATTTATGTTTATATATTTATATATTCATATATAAATATATATTTGTACATTATATATAAATAAATATATATATTCATCTATATATTTAATATTTTAGAGAGTTTTCCATAGTACCACTCTCACAATTTCCTAAGACATCATGAAATAACATCTGTTACAATTTGCATTTTATAGAATAAAATCAGGGGGAAATTGGGTAACTTTCCAAAGGTCATAGGACTCCTCGTTAATGAAGAACGACTAGAACACAGGTCTCTACTTTTCACTTGAAATGATTTTATGAGGCACTGCCCCATTCTATCAAGTAAAAAGCTGCTACCGGTAAGATGAGGGGTGCACATTGTGTGAGTGTAAGATATGATACTTAGCTTTGAAATGGGGGCAGGGAAGAGGAAGACATTAAACCACAAGAACAACTCATTTTAATAGTTTACCTAGAATTAAGAGTAGGAACTGGAGGAAATCATGGAAGGAATGGAGGCGACGAAAAGCATCTGACTGTAGTCTGAGTGAAAATCCAAAAGGGCTATGTCACCAGTCATCAGTTTACTAAAACACAGGAAGCCAGGACCCCAGGGAGCTCAGAGAATTCTAACTTTGTTGGGTATTTAATGAAGTGATAGGATAGTAGACTCATTAATGTGTTGTTTGTTTGTTTGTTTGCTTGTTTGTTTGTTTGTTTTTGGTAGATTTTAATGAGACCAAAGGATCCCCAAGGTAGAATTTGGTATGTGAGAAACCCTGAAGGAGGATGCCAAGTGTTTAATTCCTGGTCTTTCCCTGGGGCTACTGCTGGGCCCAATGAGGAAACGAAGCTGCTGGCTGAAGCCAAAGAAGCTACTTTTATAAGGATATTTATTAGGCTTGGATCACAAGTAGTACTTCTATGGGATTTAGGGAACAAATTTCTTCCCACTTCTGGGTGGAAGATAGAGTGACTTTGGCTCAGTGATGATGTAAAAGATGCTATATGGCCCCTTAGGTATTGACAGTATTGGAAGCCCTATTACTCACCCTAGTAAAAAGTAGAAAGTGTTAGGTACCCATCCCAAGTTGGCTTGTAAATAGTGATATCAAGAGGATGCCTCAGAACCTCAGGGCATTATTCCTGAGTACATCTGCGACACCCTAAAGTTCTGTCAGATTTAACTGAGAATTTCAATGGTTGGAAAGGAGCTTGATCATCAGTTTATACTAAAAACAGAAGTTTACTATAAAGCTCATAGTCTGGAAGTGCTGGGGATACTTGATGTACATATGCAACATTCTTACGGCAGTTTTCTTCCTACACCCTACACCCTGTCAATGGCCACAGGAAGCCCTGGCTCATTAAAATTACCAACTTTGGTTACTTAGCATAAGTGATGTGTGACCACTGTAGTAGGACATGACGGGAGGTTGGCCTATGAGGCTGAAGAGCCATTAAACAGTACTAATTCATGTTGAACACACTGCTGGAATTTTCACCTGCGTCTCTCCTCCGCCTCTCTCCTCCAAGGCCTTTGCATTGTTTGGAGCAGGTGTAGTTATTTCATTAAATGGCATCTACTATGCAAAGAATTATATTGTTTTGTTTTCATCTCTCAATGTTTCCTGTGGGATTACAACATCAATCATCCCTGAATTTGTATTGCCCATATCTGCAGTTACCAGTACTGAAATGTTAGCCTAGGCTTGATTTTTCTAGGTCAGGTCCTGAGTGGTAAATTAGGTATCAGTGAAGTCAGTTCAAAGGCTCACTGGGGAAAGCAACGGTCCCACCTCACCATGGCCCTTCAAATCTTTGAGCATTCTTATATGCAACAGGCTCCATGGAAAGCTAGTTGTGAAAAGTAGGTATGTGCTAAGAACCTTGGAACTCTGCCTCCCCTGAAAGGCTGTGATTCATGGCTCCATGTTCCAATGTACTTCAGAGAATCATGGGAAGAGGGCCATGAAAGAAGTGGGACCCTGAGAGGGTAAAGTCCTCACACTTCTCTTAGCTACAAAGAGGCATCTTAATTATAGACAGGCATCCTCTCTGAGTAAGTAAACAAAATTAAATGGCCACTTGGCACTCTATTTTTCACTACTTAAAAAAAAAATCATTATCTAGAAGTCATTTCTCTTCCACAGATACCCTACCCTATCCTTCATTCCGTTTAGGTTTATCTGCTTCCTTACATCTACTACCATAATTTTTTTTGAAGATTTTCTTTCCAGGTATATATTTTTATTTATACATATATGCGTGCATGTGTGTGTATATACAAACTTCCTCATCTACTGCCAAAAGTTGTCGCATTCTAGTTAATTTTTGAGGCTTGTGCAGCTGTTAATTAAAGTGGCCATTACGAGATGATTTAGCATATGATTTTAGAATAGCATACTGCAAGTTTGAAAAGATCTACACCTGTGTTTACCTGTGTACTAGAACTGGTTCTAGGGAAATCCAGATGAGACCCAGGTGCCCAACCCACTTTGTTGCAATATTTACATTTTGTACTAAATATGTTTATGCCTCACATTTCTAGTTACACAGTCCTAATTATGATGAATAGCATTTCTATACCTCTCTCTGAGAAGTGGAGATCCTTTTCTTTCGAGAAGAAGGGCAAAATTAGCTTATTATCGTGCCAATTTTTTAAGCTTATTGGAATGAAGATTCCAGAGCATTGCTCTTTGGTGAGTCTCATCTTAAGACTAGTCTTTAGATAACTAAAATAGTAAGATATCTTTCACGTAAAATCTGTTTGTAAGAGAAAAAAATGAAATATTAAGAGATTGGAGGGCAGAAGTTCAATGTATGAGCAGATGAACTCAAAAACATTGTTACAGAATATAGGTGGCTTTTTAATTGACAGTACTAAATATTTGTACTAAGTAACATTAATTTTCTTTCTTTCTTCCCTTTTTTTTTTTTTCCAGAACTGAAGGTTTTGGATATGGTGCCTTTGCTTTTCTTTCTATTTCATTCATTTAAGATTCATTGCGATCAGGACTGAGAAATTCTGAAACGTGATCTTCTAGATGAAAAGTTCTGGTGTATAGGTTACTGGGATTTACAAATTCAGGCATGTGTCAATTTATTTTCTAAAATAAGGTCTAGATTCATGACATTCAGAATATTAGATTTTTAAGGAACTTAGCAGTTTTCCAAATAGCTTAAAATATTGTCAAACTAATATATGTTTCATTTCATTGTCTTAATCATCATAAGTACTCGTCAGTTACAAAAGCAAAACATAATTTTTCAGCTGTTTTTCACCTGGCTGCTTGTTCATTTTGACTGAACCTGGGAGTCCTTATATCAAGATGTGCTATAAGTAGCAAAATGTGAATGTATTTTAACATGTCTGTGAGGTTGCTGATCAGCCACAGTATCTTCTGATAAATGTGAATTGAAACACTTCAAACATTTTTTTTTCTGAGTTTTAGATGTTCACAGTATTGATTTCTTAACTTGTCTATACAGTAAGGATTTCTTTCACACACAAGCACCTATAAAACCACTTGATTCAGTATGCAATATTTTGAATGATCTGAAATCATCCACTGGGTTGGTAATAAGACTATATCATTTCTCTGCCATCATTTTTAAGTGGTATTCATGTCCTCAAACTTAAGAAAATATTTCAATAATTTTATAGTCTCTATTATGTTTGTGTGTGCTAATAACTGAGCCTTGTCTGTGACTACTAAACTTCTTTGTAGAAAACATATTTACATTGATTACAATAGAAATGAATTAGGTCTACTCAAACAATTTTCTTATAGCTTCCTTTCTATAGCAGAACAATGATATTTCTATAATAAAGGTAAAGACAACATGAATGCAAAAGATGTGCTCTTCATTTTACTTCTTTTAAAAATGAAACAGAACTTACAAAAATTTTACAAAGGTTACGTCTTTTGTAATATGACTATTTCTTCATTCAAAAGATGTTATGACACATAAATATACAAAAACCTTGATTAGATTGCTGCTCTGTCATAATGCCAACCCATTGTCCTATACTTTAATGTTTTGATCTCCATTAATTAAATATTCCAAGAAATATGAGGAGTGATTCCTATTTGGAACACAATGTATGATATAAGCCAGTTAGAACAAGATAAATATGGCTTAAATGAGAACCAACTGTCTTTAATTTGTGTCCGGAATAAATGGAGAAGGAAACTGATTTTTTTCTGAATGATTACTATGTCCTAAGGATTAGGCTAAGTATCTTCTTTTTACTTTTTACTCCTTACGAAAGATAATATAATTCCCATTTTTTAAAAAAAGATTATATAATTATCATTTTATAATCTATATATTGTATAATATATAATATATTATTATATAAAATATAATGGAATTCCTTATGGAATTCCTAGAATTTATGTGTTCACATAAATTTCCATTGTGAGATCACACTCAAAGTTTTGGGCAAAAGTCTCTTGCAAAGTCCCTAACAAATTTGCCATACAGCTGATTTTAAACTTCTCACATAAACATCAGTTACATCTATATGTCAAGTAACATCGAGCTAAATTAAAAATGTGTCAGTGTTCCCAACACAATCGCTAACAGACTTCTTAATTAACCTGCCAATTCTCTCAAAAATAGAGTTCACTTTTGCCTTATAAATGAAAGTAGATGAAGCAATTTTTCTTCCACTGGTTTTTCATTGACTGTAGTTATTGCAGTTTCATAGGATCTGTGAGTCCTGAAACACATCCATAAACGAAGACTTGAAAAGTACTTCCTTACGTAACTTCACTTCAACATGCAGTTGAAATATAGTTTCGATAATGTAAGCTTTCTTTACCTATTGCATCAGTCGCCCATGTTAAATTCCTCTTTTGTTTATTGGGTTTGATCTATGTCATGGGAATCACTTGAAAATAGGAGGGAAGACATTGAAACTCTCTTACGTCCCCCACCCATTTTAATTTACAGGGATTATTTAATGCCATCTCGAGGATAATTCCCTTGGCAGTATCGTAATGAGGACTGTGTAACTAGGAATATTACTGTTCAATATAAGAGGAAAATAAAGCTACCAATTATGAAACATCTACTATAAGACAGGCATTATGCTGTATGCCAGGGTTCAGCACAGTTTTTCTGAAAAAGGCCAAACAGTAAATATTTTAGGCATTGCAAGCTCTGTGGTCTCTGTAGCAACTACTCAACCCTGCCGTTGTAACATGAAAGCAGCATTAGAAAAGAAGTAAATGAATAAGCATGGCTGTGTTCCAATAACATTTTCCTTATAAATGCATTTGGCTGGCAAACCACAGTTTTCTGACACCTGCAATGTACATTATCTACAGTCATTAGAACAAGCATCAAAGATGCTTGTTGAATTTATTCTATAGATGAAGAAACTGGGATTCAAACAAACTTACTATACCTAAGATCTCATTGGGAAAACCAACCTCTAGTAATCCAGTAGAAGAAATTTAATACAAGGAACTAGTTAACAGAGTGTCAGAAGTGCTGAGAAGCCAAACAGGGTACAGTGACATAACCCCAGAGCAGCAACAGAAGGAAGTTGCTCACATCCGAAAGGAAGGGATGGCATAACCAGAAGCCAGGAGTTGTCCATCAGGGACCTTGTTGGAAAGGGATGTCCAGAGAGATGTGGAAACAGATGTCACCAAAGGGGTGAGCCTGCAGCAGAAAGAGGAAAGAAAAAGAAATGCCCTCCAATCTGCCACCACATCGGTGGATCGTAGCTGGATTATAGTTTGCAGATTTTCAGCCTCTTACAGTATAGAGTAGAGCAGGGAACTGATCTCTGAGCATATACAAAATGACAGGTACAAGTAATATAACATTATCACAGTTAGAACCCAGGTCTGTTTCCCCCACCTTCTGTGCACTTCCAGTGAGAGATAGCATAAGTGGAGCTTGCTTCTTATCTGTTCTTCTGTTTTACATATGTAATGTTTCTTAGGCTCTCAAAATATAACTCTTGAATTAGCTTCACTCTATAGCACTCAATACAAAAAATATCTTCATTCTGTGAAGAACTGAAACCGTTATGTCTGCAACCACGGTAAAGTGAAGCTATTTCTGTTAGTTTGCCAATGCCTTATTTCCCAACATTGAAAAGAACGTGCTTACAAAAAATAAATAAATAAAATAACTCATTGTCTTCAAGTTATGTATTTAAAGCTTCATTTGGGATTCATGTAGGATTGTCCTATTTTCATTTGGTTATTAATTTGGTAGATTTTCATCTTTCTACAGCTTAGTCTCATAAGGTTATTTTCAGGATCGATAGTAAAATAGGCCTTGATATATTGACGATCTTGGTAGTATCTATACATGTTGCTTAAAAGACACTTGCTTGTCTTACTGTTTGCTAGATTCGTTTTGAACATATGCAGCCTGCATAACAGCAAGCAAATGGTTAACTTTAAAGTTCCAGGGGGCTGCAAGAAGATGCACAGTAAATTGAGATACCCAGAAATTATTACTTGCTCCAAAATTCTCCACCCTCTTGGGGAGACTTTTGAATTATATTTCAACACGGAAAGTGTTCATTACCCAAACAAAGTACCAGAATTAGGGTAAGTAACATCATGAGTGCAGCAAAGTAGTGAGTCCCTAGAGAGGTGGAAGAGAGCCCTGGCACTACACAAAGGGTAGACCAAATTCCTAAGGAAGGAGGCATTGGGGATTTTGCAGAGTATGTTTAAAATAGAGGGATGCCACTTAAATTTAGGTATAATGAAATATATAGAATCTCAACTCAGAGTTTGAATTGTGAGCAGTTGCAGATGGAAAGACTGAGAGTCCTCTGCCATTGGAATTTCTTTTTTTTTTAAGTTTATTTATTTATTTTGAGAGAAAGAGAAAGCATGCACACACAAGTCGGGGAGGGACAGAGAGAGAGGGGGACGGAGGATCCAAAGTAGACTCCACACCAACAGCAGAGAGTCCAATGCAGGGCTTGAACTCATGAACCTTGAGATCATGACCTGAGCTGAAGTCAGATCCTTAACCGACTGGGCCACCCAGGCACCCTAACCATTGGAATTTCTAACTACTGTGAGAAAACAGTGATCATGGCTGCATAAGCTGACATGGAAACCAAAAGAAGGTTCAGAGAACAATGGCACTTTTAACCCATACCCCAAGAGAGGACACATGCTTTGTCAAACTCACAGTTCCCAGGAAGAAGAAATTAAGCAAAACAATGCGATTTGTTATATATAATCAGCTGTCTATTTGTTTCCTTTTAAATGTCCTGGATAATAAGCCAGAACTTAGTTTTCACTTTGGACTCTGGCTATTTCTGTTCTCAGTAGAAGCTGAAATTTTACCTTAGTCTTAAATCAAAAGAAGAAATGCAAATGCTATTGGGCAAACACAACTGGTAATTGTTCTTGAGTTTCTTGTACTCTCTGTGAGCTGATCAAGGGAACTGAGTAATGTAGCAATGAACTCTGGGTCTATGCAATTGAATCCTACTCTGCCAGTTACTAACTGCAGGAACATATTTAAGTCAACTTATTTATCCTTTTTATTCCTCAGTTCTCTCATCTATAAAGTGGGAATAATAATGGTATCATCTCATATTGTCGCTGTAAGGATTAGTCAAGCAAAGCATTCTGACATGGTGCTCCCCAAACTTTAATGTGCATGTGAATCACCTAGGAATCTTGCTAAAATATAAATTCCGGGGGTGCCTGGGTGGTTCAGTGAGTTAAACATCCGACTCCGGCCAAGGTCATGATCACACAGTTCATGAGCTCAAGCCCTGCGTCAGACTCTGTGTTGACTGCTCAGAGCCTGCAGTCTGCTTCAAATTCTGTGTCTCCCTCTCTCTCTGCCCCTCCCCTGCTTGCACTCTGTCTTTCTCTGAAAAATAAACATTACAATTTTTTTTTTTAATGTAAATTCTGTTTCAGTAAGTCTGGGGTAGGGACAAAAATTCTGCATTTTTAACAAGATAATGCTGAAAATGTTGGTCTATGAACCATAGAGTAGCAGTGATTCATAAAAGTGACCAGCATGTACTAAGGTTTAAATAAGTGTTATATATTATTAATATTATGTAGCATACCTTGGAGAATGGTGGCTTAATATATCACATGCCTATATGGATGTCACACTTTACATACATTATGTTGCAGATAGTATCTTATTTGTTAGTTGCCTGCCTTATTTGCCCCCAGGATGAGTTTTTGTTTGCTTTCTGTTTGTTTTTTCTCTGATACCTTCCTTTTCCACATCACTTTACCTGAAAGGCTCTTTCTTTTTTTTTTTTTTTTTTTCCAATTATTATAGAACTTATTTTCTGGAACATTTTTGCAACACTATGTATACCTACGTAACACTATGTACCACTCCTTGACAACTTTTCTTTTGTGTAATTATCTTCTCCTCTAAATAGAATGTATGTCCTGATGTCTTTTTTTTTTTTTAATTTTTTTTTCAACGTTTATTTTTGGGACAGAGAGAGACAGAGCATGAACGGGGGAGGGGCAGAGAGAGAGGGAGACACAGAATCGGAAACAGGCTCCAGGCTCTGAGCCATCAGCCCAGAGCCCGACGCGGGGCTCGAACTCACGGACCGCGAGATCGTGACCTGGCTGAAGTCGGACGCTTAACCGACTGTGCCACCCAGGCGCCCCCTGATGTCTTAACAGCCTTCTATATCAACTACTTTTCCTAACCTAATGCTTTCCATGTTTTAAGTTCTCACTAAGTGTGTTTGGCTTATTTGAGTTGAAGAAGCCATTGCTTTTCCATACTTTCTCCTTTCTGTGATGTGCTGACACAAAGTTGGGGTTTCAGGTCCTTTCCCTTTGTATAATTCTTGGAATATCTGTCTTACATTTACTTTTTAAAACCAACTAAAAGTGGAAATACACAACTCATTTATTTCCACCAGAAAGGAGGACAGTGTAAATAGATTCCTTCCAAGTATCTATTACCACTGTCAACATGTTTAAAGCAACCTACAAAAGGTTTGATAATAAAAAGATTTTTTTTTCAATATTTGGGGAGTAGTCTGATGAACGTTTTTAGTCTCTTCCGTGTCTGCTAAAAATGCTAAGCTGCTTCATGCATGCATCTGTGCTGGTGGTTGGATGATTTTACTAGAGATTCTTTTGATTTGAAGTGAATCCTTTTGTTGTTATTGTTATTATTATTTTCACTTGTACAGGTCTGAACAGAGAGAAGGAAACAAAGATGTAGACTTGAAGTCATGAACACCTAGGATTGGAACCTATCTCTACCTCTTGTTTGTTTTGTTTTTCCTTTTTAAGGATCAATGTATTGAGACTCTTGGAATTTTGTTAGTCATAAGAATGAAGATAAGAAAGAAAGAAAGAAAGAAGAAAGAAAATAAGGAGGGAAAGAAGGAAAAAAGACAAAGCAAGGAGGGAAGGGAAGAATGAAGGAAAGGAGGGAGGGAGGAAGAAAAAGAAAGAAAGAAAGAAAGAAAGAAAGAAAGAAAGAAAGAAAGAAAGAAAGAAAGAAAAGAAAGAAAGAAAAAGAAAGAAAGAAAGAAAAAGGAAGGAAGGATGGCAATAACAGAAGACAGGGAAGGAGGTAAAAATAAAAAGAGGAAAGGAGAGAGAGAGGAACAGAAGAGAGAATTTCAGAAACCAATTGTTTTGAGAAGAAAGTGAGAAATAAGCAGTCAGGTGAAATCTCTCTAGAAGGAGGACAAATGAGCACAACTTGACTTTCACGTAACCCTTAATCTATTTAGAGAAGGAAGAATCAGGAAATGAGGTACTTCTCAGCAGTAGTTTAAGTCAAGAACTAAAATTAATTTACTTGACTTTCAAGCTACAAGACTTGTTTATACTCTGTAGAAACCACAATTTCACATTCCTAGATTCTAGTGCAATGTTGACAAAACAACTTCCTTATAAAATCAAACTACTACCACCAACTGCATCGCATCCAAGATGTCTTACTGTGTGAGATGATCACCCTTCTATTCATTGAATAAATCAGAAAACCAAGAAAAGAATATTTTTTAAATGATAGACCAGGTTACCAGTGGGTCCTAAAGTAGAAGTTTCCATTGCTTCATATTGAGTGAAACAGTAAAAGCTATAAGAATTCCATCAACACAATCCAATGGTAATATTAACCCAATATATTTAAAAGGTCAATATTGTAAAAAATGAGCTAAAGAAAAAAAAGAACTTTTAAAGCAAGTCTATTCTTTTAATTTGAAGTCTTGCAATAGTAAATGAATATTGATGCAATTTAATCTAAAAGATAAATAATTATAAACAACCGTAATCAATATTTTCACTCTGAAAAATTGATCTCAAGAAAAAATTTCAACTTAAAAATATTAAATTCCAGATAACATTCTTAAATATTTGTATTATTAAATGTATTTAAAATCATTTTCTGTATATTAAAAAATAATGCAAAGAAGTCGAATCATGAGTTACTGTAAATCCCCTAGGTATTAACCATTGTATCAGCTAGCTCATGAACTGTAATGCAGCATAACATGCACACATGCAAATCTCAATGTTGAATGAAAATAAAAAACTCAGTAAAATTTTTAAAAACCTCAATGTCACACTATTATAAACACTTATTTAGATGGTATGTTTGTGGGAGAATGGGAAGTGTTCTGATCTAGGCTGGGCTCAGCTTTGTGTCTCTGCTTCAAGAACCCACTTGTGCAGGTTTGTGCTTCACTTCACGTGTGTTTATTCTTGGGCCCCTACTGTCAGGGAAGCAGCTACCTGGAGGAAGCTCCTCTCATGGCCATGACAGATAGCAAAAGGGGACAAGTAAAAATAGAACAGTCAAGTCCTTTAAAGGCTTACTCTCAGAACCAGCATACTCTCACTCTACCTCATTCATTTGGTCATGGCAGGAAAATGAGGTCAGTCACACCACAAATAGCATGGATATAGGAAGGGCCCTGAAATAAGGTCTTTTATGCAACCTACCATCACAACCATCTTCACCTAAAACAATAGCATAGTTAACAGGAGAGACTACAAAGGCAATAACAGAGCTATAAAACTTCCCAAGTAGTTAACAGACTGCAAGTTATCTGACTGGAAGAAGAACCAGGTAAAGAAACCCATTACAGTATATTGGTGAGAAGAAAGATAAGGTAAAGTCTCAACTCAAAGAACTAAAGAATGATACAGTTAATATCTACTATAAATCTCGATAATTAAAAATAATTAAAAAGCATAAAAACTGAATTTGGGAAAGAGGTTATTGTATCAGTAAATTTTTAAAATCTAGATTATTTTCCCTGTTCTCTGTCACTTGTACAAGAAGACAAAATATATAATGTTAAATGCTTCATGTTTTCATGTTTTATACATTTAGAAAATCAATGTATCAAGATTCAATTAAGGGAAAGCAATGAGGTAATTATCTACTATTCAATGTTACATTGATATAATCATTACAGTTGGTAGGTCCTACGTGTCAAGATGAGATTTTTATGATATTGTGATGGGACAAAGTCAGAGAACAAGGTCTGTATGAACTCTGCCCCATCAATTACCCCTCTTCCCTTTCGGGTTTTGAGCTAAGGGAGCCAGACTCAATAGTTAACTACATGAAGAACATTTAGAATCAAGGCCTAAAGCCATACATTTCAAATCTGGCCACACATTTGAATCACCTGATGGAACTTCAAAAAAAATTCTTCCACATGGTCTCACCCCACAGATTCTAATTTAATTGGGCTAGATTCATGTCTCAGATTTAATCATTCTTAAAAGAGTACCAGGTGGGGGCGCCTGGGTGGCTCAGTCGGTTGAGTGTCCGACTTCAGCCCAGGTCATGATCTCGCGGTCCGTGGGTTTGAGCCCCGCATCGGGCTCTGTGCTGACAGCTCGGAGCCCAGAGCCTGTTTCAGATTCTGTGTCTCCCTCTCTCTCAGACCCTCCCCTGTTCATGCTCTGTCTCTCTCTGTCTCAAAAATAAATAAACATTAAAAAATTTTTAAAAAAAAAACAACAAAAAAAAAGAGTACCAGGTGAATTTCTTGTGCTGTCAGCATTGGGCACCACCAGCCTAAACACTCTTTCCCATCTTGTCTCTCACTCCCTTAAACACCCCACTTTGGGTATGAATTCTGGAACCCCACGGTTAGGTTTGCTCAGTGGAAAATGGCTGTAAGAGAGGAAGAGAAGCAAAGGGAAGAGAGAGCTAGTTCTCCAATGGCACCATGTGTGTCTGCCTAGGACAGGAAGTAAGGGTGGCTGCTCTACCACTATATTTTATAGGATTTGAAAGCTCCAAGACAGCATGCCAAGTCTTGGATTGAGGAAAGGCAGAACTCTGTTACAGCTCCACAGGAGAGAAGGGCCAGGAAGGGCCCCATCAGGGCTGCACCCAAGGCCAGGATGAGAGCTTGACCCAGTTGTAGGAGCAGCTTGTGTACGCTAAGTGGGGCACAGTGAGCTAAATTTCCTGAGCCTCCTGTGGATTGGCTGACATGAGTAATTTCACAGGCTCCAGGGCATAGGGGCAGTCCCTAGTTGTCAGGTACCTGGTCCTGGGACAATTCGGGCAAGTGCATAGTGGCCTGAGTGTGAGAACCAATAAGGGATAAGGGAACTGGTTGGGGTGTGGACTTATGCAGCTGTTCAAAAGGAGGATCTGATCAGCCTCTGGACAGGGCCCCAAAGCTGGATCAAAATAGCATAGAAACAAACAAACAAAAAACCTATGTTATACCCTAAAAGCCATCAAAGTAACATCTGGCTGAAAAGAAAAAAATCCTTCCCATTATTGAAATGTAGCTCCATTAATATCCAAAGCTCTGCTTAGTTCAAGTCTTTTTTTTTTTTTTTAATGTTTATTTATTTTTGAGAGAGAGAGAAAGAGAGAGAGAGGCAGAGAGACTCTGTCAGTACAGATCCCAATGCAGGCCTTGAACTCACAAACCATGAGATCATGACCTAAGTTCAAGAATCAGACACAACTGACTCAGCCACCCAGGTGCTCCTGCCTGGCCTGACTCTTATCTCCTCCATCCTTAGGAAGAAGCATTTGGAAGTATTGGGTTGAGGGGCTCAAGCCTGGAAAGAGACACAGAAGTATGGGTCTGCAACAGAAAACACAGGTCATGTTCCCTTATCCAAAAGAGACCGGATGTATAATGGAATTCAGAAACATTTTGGTAACATTCTTAATGGAGTCTGAGGCAGCAACTCAAAATACATAAATACTTCTCGAGTGAAATACATTAATATTTACTTTAAGTATAATAAATAAAAGGTTACAAGTAGCCTTGTGTCACTTCAGATGAGGTTTGTACTGAAGCAGTTCAGGCCAGGTCTGGTATTACTGCCAAGTGAATTATAAACAAAACATTCTGTTTCCCAAGCATTACAAATTTCAGGACTTCAGGTAAGAGGTTGTAGATTTACATCTTACATATTATCTGAATCTACATTGTCACACTACAGATGATGAGAATGATTCCTGTAAAGGTGGAGACCCCCCAGGATAATTTACTCATTTTGTAATTGTTTACTAAACACACATGATACACACATGTGAGTATCGTCAGGCATACCAAGATACAAAGATGGCCATGACACCGTGTCTCCTCTCAGGGGCCATACTTTTTACCATACTTTTTGGTAGAGAGCGTTAATATGTAAAAATAATGTGCCATAAAGCACTTGCAATGCTCTGCTGTGGGTGTGGTGTTTGGTTAGGATGCAAACATCACAGAGTCACATGGTACAGGAGTCAAGACCAAGAGCCAAATCTTCTGATTCCACAATATGAAAACATCCTTTAAAAATAATTTTAATAGTCATTTATGCAACAGCAGTTCATGTTCAGTGGTAAAATGTAATAAGGCATGAATAATTATACACAAAAGAATAGAAATTACCTGTTCTTTCACTACCCTGAGATAACCAGTATCAACTAGTTGCCACTCCTCTTTACTGAATGGTATAGTGGGGAACAACAGGTATTCTGGACTTTCGCTACCTGGTTTGTTTTTTTTTTTTTGTATTTTCTGCCCATGTCCCAGCTGTGTGACCTTCGCATGTTGCTCAACTTTTCGGTCCCCCATTTCTTTATCTATAAAATGTCAACGATAATAACACTTATAGTATTTTAGTAGGATTAAATGAGTTCATAGATGTAAACTGCTCTGTAAATGTTTGCTGACCGCTAACCTCCAGGCATGTACTGGATTGTCCACTGCCAACTTTGTATCGCTAGCACCCACTTCTAAGGACAATGTCTTCTTTGCAGAGAAGAAGCCATGTTTTGAATTACAGTTTTCTAGGAGAGAAACCATCAAGGTTTGGAAGGCAAAATTGTGGTTAAATGTCACTTTGGGTTACTTTGGGTAAAGTTTGAGTGGCCAGACATAAGGGTAGCTGCAAAGTACTTAGTTTCTGTGACTTCTTCGTAGTTTCAGCTTTGCAGCTGCAGACAGAACATTGCTAAAGACTCAGAAATTGCTGAAGGTTCCCAGGGAAATTCCAAAGGCCACCCTCTAATTCTTTTAATACTTTTATATTTTATTCCTGTAATTTTTAAAGTGTCTCTTGTTCTATTAAATTCATAAAGATACAAGTTTTGGTACCTGAAGTGATTTCAGGGAAGAGAAACTTAATAGACAGGAATCTGGAATTAGATTAGATTTTATTGATTTGATTCGATTTTAAGGCAGTAATGGCCCCACTGACAATGGAAAATGAAACACTGGTGCTGTATGACAAACCAAAGCTACTTAAGTCATCCATTGTCACCAATATCAAGGAAATATAGAAGTCAAGGGTTTGGGAGACTGAGTAGCTTCTGAAGTAAAATGGAGCACCAGGACTAGGGATGGGCTGGCTGTTTCTAATTATGCTAGACAACTGGAGGGAAAAGAAATGATGAGATTACTCAAGAGCCAGATAAGAAATTAGAAATCATCTATTAACTGAGGAAACAGTTATCTTCTTTGTTAGATGCATGAGGTCAAATTTCAAAAAAAAAAAAATCTAAAATCTTATGCTGGAGTACCAGGATCACTATGTGATTTGAATTTGTAATCATGTAGTTTTTAATGATAAGGTATGGAAATTGATTAGAGTAAAAATCAAGCCTTCTCTAAGGGGTGGTGGTGTATGGACAGTTTTCAATGAAATTAAAAAACTTGAACTCTTAAATTTCTCTGAGTCTCCCTTCCTTGCCGAAGTAGCCCTTATTCTACTACCTGAATGTAATTCCTTGCCTGAAGAGCCTGTAATGACTTCTCATGATTTTATGGCCTTGTAGGAAACTGCTTATCCTTCCCATGACCTATACCTACTTCTCATTGTTTCTATCTCAGATCTTGGCGGATCACAGGTGCAAAGTGTGACCAGGAGGAAGTATACCACGCACACCAAAAGAATTTCAAGATTCTGCTGATCATTTCTGGGGAATATGTGTATGTGTGTGCATTTATACATATACATATACATATACATATACATATACATATACATATACTCTAAAGGTAGACTACATTTAAAGCAATGTGATATTTGATCTTTTTGTGATTGAATTTATTGGTATACATACATCCACCAGAGATCTGCAATTCAAGGAGGATAATATTAACTATCAGTTTGCTTGAGTGGTTGAAAAAAACCTGAACTCTAACAGTCCTGTAGTAAATGAAGTAGAAATTTGTTGGTGTATTGTAGAAAAAGGTCAACAACTATGACCCATGAACCAAATCCAGCCTGCAAATAGTTTTTGTAAATAAAGTTTTACTGGGACACAACCATGCTTTTTATTTTATGTATTTCCTAGGGCTACTTTCATACAAAGTTGAGTAATTGTGACAGAGATATTACCCACAAAACATAAAATATAGCTATCTGGTCCTTTAATGAAAACATTTGCTGACTCTTGCTCTAAGAAGAAAAATCCAAAGGGTTAGGGAGAGATTGGAGTAAAATATTTTGTGTGATTTTCTTACTCATCTCCCTATCTGTTTCCTCTGGAGAATGTAGAAAACTCCCTTTTCACCAAGGCCCTCAGAAATACATAGGTGAAGATGTCATCAGTATGCCTGATAAATTCTGAAAGTCAGGAATGACAGTGGGAAACACTATCACCGAAAAGGGCTGATTTCAACTAGAATGATGGAATCCTGGAAAGTGGAGGTCAAGTAGAACACTAATTGCCAGTGACAATGTGTGGGTAATTACTGTAATGTGCAGAAGGCCCAGAGTAATAATCAGAATGGTTTGATCTGCAGAGATCTTTGTCAGTGATTAATTGATCATGGCAGCCCTGAGACTGGGCCCACCATGTATAGTATAAATGGACATTCTATTAAAGTCTTACTTCATCTCTGAAAGCAAAGTAAGTGATTCACAGCCCCTAACACTATTTCTAGCCAAGAGTCAATCTGCAGACTGGATGAAAGGGAGGCCAGATCTCCCTGAGGAAGTGGTTTACTACACTGTCAAAAACTTATATTTAAAAATTCCTTCTACCAATCCAAAGGGCTATTTGTTCATTTACTAAAACAATCATGCACTAGAAAAAAAAGAAGGAATAGGTACCTAAACTTTTCAAGGATTACTGCTATTGGATCTGAATTGATGTTAATTAAGCCCTTGGACATCCAAACCCTACTATGGTCCACTAGCCCTTCAGAGTGGGGAATTTTAAAGCCAAGTAATAAATGGGGTTTTGGGCCAATTTACAGTAGACCTAGTAGATTCCTCAACCCATCCTTTAGCAAAGTCATGTTATCTGCAGCAGAGAACTATTAACCATTCAAAAAGCATCTTCTGGACAACACTGGGCATTAGTAGACCTAAGAACATGACCATAGGACATAAAATGACTATGCAACTAGAGATCTTCATCATGAGCTAGGCATGGTCAAACTCACAAAGTCATAATTTTGGATTTGCCACAAGAATAGGGTACATTATGATTGGACACAGGTGAGTTACATTCCTAGACCTCATGTCACCTTTCTCTGTCACATTTATTCCTCTTCCTTCACTCACATCTAGGGTCTCATGGGGTATTCCTTGTAATCAGCTGTCAGAAAAGGAAAGACACCCAGTTCTGGTTCATTGATCATTGATAAGTCAACTCAGTGTATTATTGCAAGCCAAAGCTAGACTGCTAAGCCATGAGGGCTCCAATGAAGGGTAGCCCCCAAAAACAGTGATGAGGTAAAATTCTCCCAGTAAGTAGAGATTTAAACAATACACCTAGTCACCAACTGGGGTGGAAGTATGGTCGAAGGTCAGAATATAATATAGCTCAAAGCAGTCAATTGGCTTGGCTGATTCTTCAGGGTATAGAAGAGACAAGATTGGAGGACTGGAGAAAAGATAAATGAAACATGAAAAAAAAAACATGAAGGTGGGCTTATTGGCTTGCATCTAATGTTTATACATTTTTGTGTCTCATTCAAGACCTACCAGAGAGTATGCTTGTATAGAAGCCATTTGACAATGAGGTAGGTAGGCAGGGTGACTCATCCAGAGTCTGTTCTTGGCCACTACAGTGCTTCCACAAAGGTCCTGCAAACCAAAAACCTGTTTGGGCAATGACAGTGGGTATATGTGTGGGTCCTGCAGCATGAAGTTTCACTCATCGAGACTTATCTAGCTACTGCTGCTTCTGAATGTCTGTCAGACTGACTTCCCTTGAGTATACCAACCAGCTACTTGGAGGTAAGTTTATTATATTAGAGCTTCTACCCTGTAAGAAGCAGTGATATATCCTCACTGAAACTGGTATGAGTTCGGTTTGTGGACTTGCTTTTCCTGCCCACCATTAACACCACCACCACCAGTATCACTATCCAAAGACTTACAAAATATTTGATTTATCACCATGGGATCCTTCACAGCATGTCTTTTGACCAAGAGAACTATTTTACATTGGAGGAAGTATGACAATGAACACACAACCATAGAATCCACTGGTCCTGCCATAAACCACACCACCAGAAACTCCCAGCCTATGAAATGTGCAGCTAAGGTGTCAGCTTGGGAGTGACACCTCATGGGGTTAGGATACTTTTTTTCAGTATGAGACCAAACAAATAGTGAGGGCTGGATAGTATAGGCACTTGGGAGTTCTGGTAAGGAGATTGGCTTTTTCTTTGAGTGCAATGGGACACCATTAGACAGTTTTGAACAAAAGAGTGGCATGGCCTGATTTATGTTGTAACAGAACCACTCTGACAGAAGGTGGGGGAGAGCAGAGCAGTTTGGTAATAGTCTATTGCAATAATCTAGGCAAGAGACAAGGGGACTTTGAGCCAGGTCAGATGCAATGTAGGTAGTGACAAGAGATAGGATTTGGGCTGTATTTTGATAATGAAGCCACAGCATTTCTCCTTTTCTTAATTTGCAGTCATTTATTAGTGATATAAACATTTTACGAAGATGTATTATATGTATATTTTCTTTGCAATTTTCCAATCCATTTGTTCCATCACAATAAAAAAATGGAAGCCAAATGAAAAAAATAATTTTTATACTTTTATTAAATCAACAGATTCATATATTCAGATTCAAAATCTCCAGAGCGGCATATTCATAGCATTTCAGGTCACATTGCATTTTTTTCTGTAAGTCACTTTAACAACTTGAGCTTTTCTTAGTCTTCCCTTTAGAATATTTGTTCAGTGTGACACAATCAGGCACCTGATATGTTTTTTTCAAAACTATTTTAATTCTTCTGTATGAGTTCTTTATGATGGGCCTGGACAGAATTTCATTCCCCCCATATTCATATGTTGAAGTCTGAACACCATACGTGACTATTTGGAGATGGGGCTTTTAAGGAAATTATGGTTAAAAGAGATCATAAAGTATGGAGCCTTAATCCAATAGGACTGGTATACTTATAAAAAGACCCCTCTCTCACCTCCATGAACACAGAGAAAAGGCCACATGAGGGCACAAGAAAGCAGCTGTCTGCAAGCCAGGAAGAGAAGTCCCACCCAAAACCAACCAACCCTACTGGCACCTTGATCTTAGACTCCAGAACTGTGACTTAATGAATTTCTGATGTTTAAGCCCCCCCCCCCCCCCACCGTCTGTAATATTCTGTGATGGCAGCCCTAGCAGATGAATGTGGTGATACATTGTCTGTGTTTGGACACGTGCTAATTGCTAAATCAAGTTTTATCAAACTAACCAGAGTTTGAAAACAGTGATTAAAGCATCTAGGACAATTATGAAAAAGCAAGTGCATATACAATGATGAATAAAACAAGCTAGTCCAGCATGTGCTAACAGGAAATTTTCAACCCAAAAATTCTGTATGTACTAATTGTTTGTAACCTTAACATTTCCCTTGAGGGATAAAATGACACCTGACAGTTAAATGCAGCTGTGCAGATCTTTTTAGAGTCCATTCTCTGTTCTCATTTCCTTTGACCACGATAATGTTATCATTGAAATTTTAGTATAAATATTATTCCTCAAAGAGGTTTTTTTTTTCTCTCATTTCAAGGTCTAAAGTCACCCCAGGCACTCTATTCCATTATCCTATTTTATTTTCTTCATAGTTTTATCTCAATCTAACATTATCTTAAGTGTTTGTCTTCTCTTTTCTTTTTGTATCTTTCAATAAAATATAAATTCAATTTGACCTTGTTTTCATGCTCACTGCAGTATCCTCAGCACCCAAAAACCATCATAGGGACTCAATAAATATTGTGTGAGAGAAACAGTTTTGGAACTGACTGCAGGAAATCTTTGAACCAAATTTATGGCCTATAATATGGCCTATATTTTGTGAATTAACTTCAGTTCTTCCAACATTGATACCTTTATTTTTCTTTGTTATTGTCTGATTTCATCTCACTTTGTTATTATCTGATTGCATATCACTATGTTATATATATGTATCAATGTGAATTGTTGTAAACATTTTTTTTTTAGTAAGGCAGCGTATAAATAAACAAAAATAAACAAAAATCCATGTAAGTTTACATTTCAGGTTATTCCCCCAAAATGTGTTTACTTTGTAATGAATCTGAAGTATACCCCAGAACAAGTGTTTAATTATACATAATATATTATTATAAAATATATATTTATTATTATGTTATATTATAAAAATATTTGTTTTATGGTATACCTCACGTTCATTACAGGGCTTTATTCATATATACTAGTTTGATTTTTCCAACTATAATAACATGATTTTTGTTCTCAGCCACCTGCCTCCTTCTATGGTCCTTTGTACATTTCTGAAGGTCTTTATCTGTACATTTCTTCCCTGTTCTCTGTCCCATAAGGCTGACCTCCAGAGTGACACACCCTTGTGATATGGACTCAGTTGGCTTCAGACCATGGCAGGCACCGACTAGAGCTGGAGGTTGGGAGGAGGTGAAGATAGGGTATTCCTCAGCCTGGACCCAAACCTATGCTCCTTTTCTACCTTGCCACTGGTCTGACCAGTGAACTGACACTATGACCTTGGATCCCATCAGACCACCTTCTTTCCACCAACCCCACCTTCCTTCAGGAACATCATTCTCTCCTTTTACTTCCTCGGACTTAAGGGTTCCCTACTGTTGACTATCCCAGAGAGCTTTTACCTTTCTGGTTTCCTTAACCCTGACTCACTACCATAAGTAGTTCCTTCATTTATGTCTCTTTAGTTAAAACCTTGAATATGCCACCACTTCCCCCAGGAACCAGATTGAATCTGGTAATAGAAAGTTCTCTGCCTGTGTTTTGGTAGAATAGGGAAGTGGCAAAACTACCCCTAACCATATAGCCAGTCAGTAAATATTTACTGGAAATATAAAATATGCAAAAGGCACCATGTCTTTTTCTATAATAGGGTAATGCTACATAAGACATGATTCCTGTACTCAAGGGAACATTTAAACAAAGGGAAAAATAAAATAAATTCATCTATATATCCTGATGTTAAAAGGAACAATTCCTATCATATCCATTTTGGCTAAGGTCCCAACAACTGAGAACAAAGGATATTAGTACTCTTTCACAATAATAAAGATGTATTGGATCATCCTTTCAGGATTTTCTAAGAGATGACCTATGATATATCAGGCAACATTTAGTCATCACTAACCTTGAAAGCACACAGGGGTATTGGAGGAGATGTCTAGAGAATCTCACTGAGACCTATTCCTATGTTTTCTCAAACTTGAGAAATTCAGTATCTTCCTCATGTCTGAAAAGCAGTCTAATTGTAAGAAGTTGGCTGAATCTTTGTTAGAATATTAAAAAGAATGTACCACATCCTCACCAATGGTAGGATAATTGTTTCTCCTGAAGCCAAATGAGGACTCTTATGAAGGGACATGACCTTGAATTGCCTTGAAACTATGCAAATCTTAACCAAACGAACTCTGGGAATCCAGGGATTGGGTGGTTGGCGTGAGTGACTTGAGAAGCCAGAGTTTCCACTGGGGAATCTGTAAGGAACTCATCAGAGAATAGATCAACATTTGGAAATCTGAACCTGTGCCAGAATCCACATTTATCAGTCAAACTATAGCTTTGTATCTTTATCTCTATTCCTTCTTCTCATTCCATCCCTGAAGGAGTCCTGACACTATACAGTGAATGGAGGAGGAACTAGAATGGAGGAACAAGATGAAGAGAATAGGGTTTCTGAGCTTTGGGAGGAAAAAAAGTTTGAACTGGAGAAGAGGTTTAACATTTAATTATTGGATTGGACTGGGCTTTTTACTATAACTTCAAATGAAGTAATTAGTTCACACTTGAATATGATGAGGAAGGATTTGGGATCAACCCAAGATATCTCAAGGAGTGAGAAAAAAAAAAAAGTTCCAATAGAGCATGGTGGAAATACAGTGATATGCAAGAATAAAGTTCCTTTTTTTATTTTTATTTTTTAAAGTGTATTTATTTCGAGAGAAAGAGAGTAAGAGAGTGTGAGTGCGCACACGAGGGCAGGGAGGGGCAGAGAGAGAGGGAGAGAGAATACCAATCAAGCTCTGTGCCGTCAGCATGGAGCCCGAAGTGGGGCTTGATCCCAAAAACTGTGAGATCATGACGTGAGCCGAAATCAAGAGTCAGTTGCTTAACTGACTGAGACACTCAGGTGCCCCTAAAGCTGCTTTTTAGTTGGCCTCTACCTAATCCAGTTAATTCAATAATACATTGGTCAATACTTTAACTCAAGGAATAATATGGATAATCAGAGAAGACCTCAAATTTGCAATTTGTCTTGAGTAAGAAAGACTATATCTGCTCAAGCCACAGATAAAATAAAAACCAGTCAAGAAGACTGGGTAGCTCAGTTGGTTGAGCGTCAGACTTTGGCTCAGATCATAATCCCGCAGTTCATGAGTTTGAGCCCTGTATTGGGCTCTGTGCTAACAGCTCAAGAGCCCAGAGACTGCTTCAGATTCTGTGTCTCCCTCTCTCTCTGCCCCTCCCCAGCTTGTGCTATCTCTGTCTCAAAAATAAATAAATAAACATCAAGAAAGAAAGAGAAAGAAAGAAAGAAAAAAAGAAAGAGGTCAGTTTAGTTAAAACGCTCATATCTGTATTTTCTGTATTCTGCATGTGAAAGAATTAAAATCATTCCAGAGTATCGGCATACAAGAAAGGGCAAAAGTGGAGAGTTTTCAGCAATAATAATAATAATATGCTACGAATTTTGCTATAAGTTTAAATAGAATCTTGGAATACCTTGAGTAATTGGTGAAAATTCTCAAACTAAATAAAATTTTTATCTTGTTTACAGTTTTGACCATGTAAATTGTATTTAGTTTGAGAAGTTTTCACCAAATTACTCAAGGTATTCCCAGATTGTATTTAAACTTACAGCAAAATTTGTAACACCATATCATTTATTGTTATTATTATTATTATTAGTGCTGCAAACTCTCCACTTCTGCATTTTCTTGTATGCCAATAATGTGGGATGGTTTTAATTCTTCTGCATCCAGAATACAGAAAATTCAAGTATCAGTCAATTAGATATAGCAGTAGCAGTAGTAGTAGTAATAGCAAAAATAATAGTAATTTTTAAAGTGTTAAGTACTTATGATACAAGACAAAGGATGAGGTGCTTTGCATGTGACACTTTTAAAAATTTTAACTCTCCTAGGAAATGTTAAATCATATTGTTTTAATTCCTAAGGCATCCTTTAATATACCATCAGATCTATGTAAAAGAAAAAACACAGGTTGAAACCATAGAAGATCATTTTACAGCCAGCAGATTTCAGCGAGACTGGGTTATATGAATGCTTCCTTTTTCACACCTCTCATATAGTACATGAAATAACTGTATGGAGTGTGATCACTCAATAGGTGTTTGTTAAAGTAATTAATGTTAAGGAAATATTAAATGAGTGTCTATAAGACTGTATTTTTTATATCTTTGTAATAGAGGTTATAGAATATAGAATGATATTTGAATGCCTAGCATTATGTGTATCTCAAGTAAATATAAATCTGTATGTATTTCATTCCATTCATTTTAGCACTATTTATTCATTGCTAAAAGTGATAAACATTCAGCTCAGCAATTAAGGATATTAAAATCTTGACAATGATGATGCCCTAATTGAAGTTAATTTGGGATCTATTAAGATCTGATTGAATTTTTAACCCTGTGAGATGGATATTAACATTCAACATGATTTTTTTTTTCTCTTACGCGTCTAAAAAACCTAAGGCAACCTACCAATAAAAACCTGATCTAAAAGATTGAAAACTGTGAAACTAAAACACAGTGTTTTTTAGCAACTGCTATTAGGCAATCTGAATGGAGGTTGTCCTTTGCACCATTCTGGAGTCGTGGCACGAGCTAGTTGGTTGGTAGCCCATTCCGTAGATGAAGTGAACACACATAATCAAATTCACACTTCAGCTCCAGTTATCACCTCCTCTGTGGATCCCTCCTTGACCTCCACAGACCAACACGTTCTGTCATCTATGCTCCCACAGAACTTGGTTTATATATTTTTTTAAGTTTTTATTTATTGATTTGGAGAGAAAGGGAGAAAGAGAGAGAGAGTGTGTGTGAGCACACAAGCGGGGGAGGGACAGAGAGTGAGGAGAGAGAGAAAATCCCAAGTAGACTCGGCACTATCAGCACGGAGCTTCATGCAGGGCTTGAACTCATGAACCGTGAGATCATGACCTGACCCGAAATCAAGAGTCAGTCTCTTAACTGACTGAGCCACTCGGGAGCCCCAGTTTATACTTTTAAATAAACAAATAAATAGCCAGATTAACAAAAATAAGAAGAAAATTAAAATGGAATGAGGAGACAGGGCAACAGCAGTCCATAGATTTAGTCATCTGTGGAATCGAGTCACAGTTTATTAGCAAATTTCATTTTAGAGCAGAATAATGCACACCACGTACTGATTTCCATGAGAAAGAAATAGGAAGAGGAAGAAAGAAATGGCCAGCTGTTGACTTCGCATCTTTTCCAAGAAGACTGCAGTTTGCATCTTGTTCTCGATGGCTATAAAAATGAATTCAAATAATAAAGACCTGTGGTGGTATTTCAGATACAGTGTTTGTTTTCAGGAAGATGACAGGTGGCTGGGGCCACCTCTTTATCCCAGCAAAGGTGCTTTCTCCCCTGACCTAATACCTCTCCACATCCTGTGATGATTTGACCTTCCCTCAGTATGTGACAGTGCTGCTGATAAGAGGAACATTCTATGTGCACACACACATATTTATTTAATTAACCAAAATACCTAAAAGTGGGCAAAAATTGCGGACAAAGTTAGTATCAGGAAATGGAAGACAGCCCAAATAAAGAATGATCCTGAAATCTCAAAACAAATTAAACGTTAGACTGAGTGTAAGAAGGGCTGAAAATTAGGAAATAATCTTGTGCATTTTACTGGACTCTTTCTGGTGGGGATAATAAAACCAAATGTTCCATTGTGCTTTGGAAATAGCCGTGATTTTGTGGGAAACCTTTTAAAATAATCTTACACTTACGGTGCAAAACTATTTTTACAACAAAGTGCCATCTCTGTTTTGCAAAGAGAGAAGCTGAGACAAAAATGTAGTGTCATCAGCTGGTAGTGAACTCAAATATGAGTTATTCCAAATTTTCCAATTTTTCCAATTTTTTCAATTATTCCAAATTTCAATGGTTTACCGCATAATTCAGTCCTATGTAAAAATCTGTGATTGGTAACAAAGACAACCGAGTTTGGATCCAAGTATTTGCACTGAAGCTTTGACACTTTAGACAGGTTTCTTTCTCATCTCTTTCATCACAGTTCGTTTCTCCTGAATTAGGAAATAAAATGTCCCAGAAATTGAGAGATAATTTACAACAGTACATGCAAAGTGCTTGGCTACAGTGCCAGGTAGCTAGTAGGCCTCGACAAATAATGACAGTAGTTATTGTGGCTATCTTGATTTGCACTGGAAAACAATCACATCTTTTAGTCACATCTGATTCAACAAAATGGTCTGAAGAAACAGTGCCTGAGGGACTCACTGTTGGATAAGTTCTGAATTCAATGGTTCTCTAGGCTCCAATTTTGATGGCAACATGCCCTTAGGTTGTCTCTGTGGAATAGTTATAGCTATTACAGTGATTCTAATAAATAATAAAGGATGGCTGATACAAAAGTAATTTATATTCATGGATTAGCTGGGTACATAGGTTTAATAATATTGACATTACAGTAACATGCTTAATAGCACATTGTCACAGTATCATCTGTTAAGTATTTCTTACCAATGCATTTCATACCCTGCCTAATAAAAATTTGTTAAAGGCAATGTAGCTGCACATATTAATTCTTTCATAAATGTGAACATCACATTCTTGAATGGCACATGACTTAATTCATGATAACTTGGGTTGTGATTATATGAATAGAAACTCAGCCTCAGCTGAATGGGAAGATAGCACATTTGTAGCCTTATTACACTTGGGAAATTGAGATGTGAAAGGAGTGACAACTGCTAAGATCTGCAATAGAAAACATTTGACTAAATGCAATATAATTGCTCCATGTCACCCTTGCCATTCCTTGCCATTCCATCCTCTGAGTCTGGAACGTACCGCAGGATTGCTGAGAATGAACTGACACTGTGATCTTCATCGTCAGCTGCCCCAATTACATTTAGCTGTTCATTTCACCTTGCCCACTTCAAAATAAAATTAATGGAGCTCAACCAGTCACACTTTTGTTTATCTTACTATAGGAATGCTTAAGTGTCATTCACCTATTCAATAAGCATTTATTGATCACCTGCCATCACAAGACACTGGATTAGACACTGCAGATCCAAGATGAAAGTCAGATCTCTTGTCTACAAAGCATCTTACTCAAAGATGGAGATTGTATGACCAATTAGAGATTGAAAAGAGAGATCATAGGCAAGCTTCAGGAATAGCTGTCAAAGCTTCTAGATAAAAAAATGCATCTACTTATGATTTTTAAAAACTTGTCAAACAAATAGTTTGCCTTCTAAAATTATATCACTGATACAAGGCAGCACAAGATTATATAAGGATGTTTTAAAATAGTTGCTATTAAATGAGGGAGACAGGTTTGATTCCCATGTCTACCTTATGACTCATCTTAGAATATTGTTAAAATCGACAAGAAATCTTTCTACCTGCTTTGTGTATTCCCTTTTTATTTTATTTTATATTTTGTAAGCATACCTTTATTTTTATATTTTTACATTGTTATATTATTTTCAGATGCAAAGTATAGTGATTCAACAATTCCATTTATTGCCTGGCACTCATCACAAGTGTACTCCTTAATCTGAATCACCTCATGTATTCCCATTTTAAATTAATTTCTTGCACTACTTGTAGTTTCCATACTTTATATAAATCATCTCGTGTGATAAAATTGAAAATCTTGAGATTTAGGCAACTTAATTAATTTATATTTCAATTGGGGTGTTCCCATCTTATTGAAAAGCATCAGTAGAAAGGTAACAAGCAATTCGTGATTTTTTCATTTATATATATCAGTAATGTCCTCATTGCTCTACAGGTAGTGTGAATAACATGAAATCAGATCCTCTTCTTTGTCTCTTTTTTTTCTTCACTCCTCTCATATGTTGTTCTTCTGGTTTTCCAGTCTCAATTCTTTGCAAAAACTAACAAGCTGATCTTAAAATTTATGTTGCTATTTGAGACCAAAGTAGTAAAAAAAATCTTGAAATAAAAAGAAGAGAGTCAGTGGACTCAAACTTTCCAATTTTAAAATTTACTTGAAAGCTACAGAAATCAAGGCGGTGTGGTACTGGCATAAGGATAAAAATAGATCAATGGAATAACATTGATAGTCCAGATATAAACGCTCACATCACTACCAGTTGACTTTTGACAAGGGTGCCAAGATAATTAAATGGCAAAGAATAGTCTTATCAGTGAAAGGTGCTAGGACAATTGGATATCCACATGTAAAAGAATAAAGCTGAGCCTCCTACCTTCTCCTATAAAACTCTTAGAAGAAAATACTGAGGTAAATCTTCATGACCTTGGGTTAGACAATGATTTCTTACATATTATATGAGAAGCACAGGAACAACAAGAAAGATATGGATAAACTGAACATCTTCAAAATTAAAAATTTTGAGCTTCAAAGGATACCATCACAAAACTAAACAGATAATCCACAGAATGGGAGAAAATATTTTCAAATTGTATATCTGATAAAGAACTCATATCCAGAATATATAAGGAAGTATTACAACATCATTAGCCCTCAGGAAAATGGAACTCAAAATCACAATGATATACCACTTCACACTCCATAGGGTGGCTATAATAATAATAATAATAATAATTTTAAAACCCAGGTAATAAAAGGTGCTGGTGAGAATGCAGATAAATCCAACTCTCATACAATGCTGGTGAAAATGTAACATGGCACAGCCACTTTGGAAAACAAACCAGCAGTTCCTCAAAAGTTTAAACCTAGAGTTATGCATATGATCTAGTCATTATATTTCTGCATATATACTCAAGATAAATGAAAATATATATCTACATGAAAACTTGTATGAATGCTCATAGCAACATTATTTATTACAGTCAAAAATTATAAATAATCCAAATGTCCATTAACTGATAGTGGCTTCTTTCATATAGAGTAATGTTTTCGGTGTTCATCCATGTTACAGTAAATATCAATACTCTATTTCTTGTCATTGCTGAATAATATTCTATTGTATGGAGATCAAGAGGGAGCAGCCAGTCAGCTAAGAGGCTAACAAGGAAAAAGCAGAGCACTGGAAGCTAGTGAAGAAAATATTTTGAGAATGAAGGAATGGCCAACTCTTAAGTGATGTTGAGAGGTTGAAGAAGATTAGGATTGAAAATTGACCATTGTATCTTTCAATAAATTGACTTTAAGAGTTCTTTGAGTGAAATAGCTGTGCTGTATTAAAGAGAAAAGATGGTAATGGAGAGAAATTTGAGATGATAAACACTGCCCAATCTCTAAGGACTTTTACCATAAAGAATGGCAGAGAAATGCTTGCAGGAACTGGAGAGAACTTGACCACATCATCAAGGCTGCGTTTGGTATTTTTTTCAAGATGGATGATATTATGTTGTGTTAAACACTAGTGGAAAAATCTAATGACAGTGGAGAAGATAATGATATAAAAGAAAGATGGATAAGTTGATGGATAAGATGGTGAGATGGTATAGAAGTTCTCTTCTGGTTGCTTCTATTTTTTTGTTGTTTTCCATCTTGTATGATATTTTTAAGACTATTTTTCTAACACCATTTTAGGTTCACAGCAAAATTGAGAGAAAGGTACAGAGATACACCTCCTATTCTCATCCTTGTAAAGCCTCCCACATTCTCATCCTTCACCAGAGTGGTGCACTTGTTACAGTATTGTCAATGGAATATGAAAAGGCTTCTGAGCTGTGAAGAGGAGGGAGTCATAGTGGAAGTTTTAAGTATGAAAGAGTCTCTTGGACACTGAAAAGAGTGAACTGAACAGGAAAATGACTAAGAAAACTTGATAGAATTGACAATCACTATCCAAGGCCTACTTTTAGGGTCATAAATTCAAATGGAGGCTAGACATTCTAGTTGTCTGTGAGCGCCACATTAGATTCTTTGAAAGTAAGTCCACAGCAAGAGGAGAGTTAGATTTAACTTGGATTTTTACCAGTTGTAAAAACCCACCTGAAAGGGGAAGAAGGAGGGAAGGTGAGTAAAAGACAAGAAAGAAGAGGTTTATACAAGACAGTATGAATAATGGATACTGATAATGATGGGCTGTGCAATCTGCCCTTCATACGAGGGATGTGATGACAAAAGTGACAGTCAACAGTTAATAGGGTCAGTGGATTAGAGGTACTGGTTTAGTAAAGAATTAATGAATTAGAGAATGTAACATGGAATTATACTTTATACAGAGAGTATAATGCTTTAAACAGAGAGGTTAGATATTGTGCAGCTACCAGTGTTGACATGGACAAGGTAAGACCATGGGAATGGGTGGCTGGGTTAATGGAGAATGATTAATGAAGGTGAACTCTTAGAACTCTTTTTAATGAGAACTCTTTCTAAATGGATCATCCATGGAGATATGGAAATCGCAAAGGCAGAAAGATCTCAAAATAGCCAATGGAAGGAAAACCAGGGGAAGCGTCATTGTTAGAAACAGAAGATTCATTTAGAGCAACAATGTGATGGAAATATTCAGTGAAAAGGCTGAGGTTATAAGGTTTTGTTGTTTGTTTGCTTTTGTTTTTTAATCTAGGGCAGAATGTATACTTGTCAAGGGGAAATGTTTGGGATGCTCCAGAGAGGTAGGAGATGATGTCAGAATAGCATATGCAGAGGTTGTAAAGAAGTACAATTTGCACGGCTAGCTCAAGTTTACAAACTGTGTTTATAGTCACAGATGTGACTGGCCTTGCACACTTCATTCAATAGTTTGAAACCTTTAAACAACATGAGTACATAAAACATTATCTGCCATCACAAATGAAAGATTTGAAAGTTTAACCATTTCACCTAATTTTGTGTCTGGGCAATGAGATAAATCAGAACACCTGATAGTGTTGTGCTGTAAGATGCTGTACTCATTAGCATTATTTCCATTTCCTTTGAGTATAGCCAAGAGCTTTATTCCCACAAACAGAATACATAAGGACTGAGTATCTGTTTGCCAATGGACCACTGGATGGGATGAAGACAGCTCATTCTTTATTCCTCTTCGATCTCTGGCCTGTGTGATGATACTGTCAACAAGGGGGTGACACAATGCCAAGTATCGTTGTGATTTTTATGACCTGGACATCTGTCTAGTATGTACTAGACTAGGACCACAAGTTCTATCACAGAGGCCATGGAAAAACTGCCAGATGGTAATGAATTTTAGCCACTGCTGACTTCAGCTGGATACAAACAAATGACCTAAGGGGACCAGATTCCATATCTCACTTCCAATTCTTTCAAGCTAACCATTCCTTCCAAGATATGATTACAAATGCAACATTAATGCAGAAATAAACTTAAGGTCATGGAGTAGCATTAATGTAAATAATTTGGGTAACATGGCAAAAATTAAACACTTTCATACAGATACTGAGCCAAATAATTCATTTCTTTTCTTTTCTTTTTCTTTCTTCTTCTTCTCCTTTTTTTTCCAAACCTTTATACTTCCTTCCTTCATCTGAAATGGCCAATAATGAAAACTTGTCACATTTGTTTTCCTGTTTTGTTAACCCCCAAATAGAAAAGGTTATTATAATTATTGTCTCGCTCACAACATTCACAGAATAATGTATAATAAAATGATACTTTTTTAAACCAGGAGTATAGCCAAAGGATAGTGTTTTTGCTCAGACAAATTTAATTTTCTAATAAAGAGTGTTTTATATTTGTTTTGTTTTTGTTTTCATTTTTACTTTAGTTTCAAGTCTTACTTTTGTGTATGTATCAGCAATTATCTCAGTAATATAGTAAATGGAAATGACTACTGAATTTTTTACAGGGTCTTATGATCATAATAATGAATCTTAATTTGGATGATAGACGAGATAAGACAGCATTTATACTTAACATGAGCCTGTTTTGTTCATTCTAGTATACAACTAAATTTGTGTATTTTTTGTTCTTTCTCCCAAAAATGAGAAGAGAAAAATACTAACCCACTATGGTCGTGATTAGCTGCTGTCCAACTAATTAGTTTCAGCTAATTAGTTGGTGAGTTGAATGTTATTGTAACGGTAACTCTTTGAACTCTGAACTCACTTTTGGTATATAAATCCATATGGTAAATTACATGGGCTTTTGGTAGGAACTGTGCAGAAAGGATATAGTAGACAGAGCATAAAAAGACCCACTTTTTAGGCACTCTTTTTAACATACTGCCCAAATATGCGTCTCCTATGCCCCTTCTTCCACACATCCAATAAGACCATCGTGGAAAATCTCTTTCCTGACAAATATTGGAGGGCCTATGGCAAACACTTCTTTCACAGTGCTCAGCCATTAGAAGTTTTAATAAAGGCTCAATCTGAAATGTTGGTTTGAAGCCTCCATAATTTTTAAGAGGTCATATAAGGAAGGAAAATAAACAAAATAATATCAAGTTTCAGATAAACGGAAAGCTGGGAAAAACAGTTTAGAAAAATTAGTTGCATAATTACCTGGATACATTCTTTGAATCAAGGTCTAATATGTCTTATGACACGATACCCATCTTATCTTTCCTACTGGATTATAAATGTTTAGAAGGAAATAACTGTGTCTCATCTATGTTTGTATTTTCCATGGGCCTTCTATGCAACATATGCTCAATAAATGTTTGTTAAATAAATGAATCCCTAAGAAAGTTATATTCAAAAACAGTAAAGTTATAATCCAATGCTTTTTTTTAACTAACTAGAAAAAAGATTTAGGATATCAATAGATCTTTAAAAAATGATTGTTAATTGGAAATTTCTTAACTTTTTACATGTCAGAATATTCTTGGGGAAGCCAAAAAAAAAAATTAAAATTAAAAGGGCAGTCCCTAGGGGTGACCTACCCTGTTCTCTGTGCAGTATCAGGGACTTGCTAACTGGGTTGTCAATCAAAATGCTTGGGATTTATGTCACTATCCAGGCTTTGCCCAACCTCAGGAACTTATAAGACTGATGGTGAAATAATTCATGTTTATTCTGGAAAAAAATAGTATAGTCCCTAAAACCTGAAGAGCTAATAATCTGGGAGGATTAAATAAGGATTATATAAAAGAAACTAAAATAAACACCAAATATTATGTAAGAAAATGCAAAATGGAGGGGCATGGACTCAAGACCACTAATAGTGGTTATCAAAATTATTGGGAGCCCTCAAATCTTTCTCTGTTTTCTTTTTGTATTTTAAAAATTTATTAGAAGTATAATCGACAGAGGGTGTTATATTAGTTTCAGGTGCACAACATATTGATTTAACAATTCTACACATCACTCAATGTTCACCAAGATAAGTGTAGTTACCATCTGTCACCATACAACATAATATAATATTATTGACTATATTCCCATGCTGTACTTTTCATCTCCATGGTTTATTTATTTTATAACTGGAAGTTTGTACCTCTTAATCCACTTCATCAATTTTTCTCACCCTCCTCACTCTCCTCCCCTCTGGCAACCACTGGTTTGTTCTTTGTATTTAAGAGTGTCTGTTTTGTTTGCTTGCCCATCTTTGAATTTTTAAAATTTCCCATATAAGTGATATCATATGGCATTTGTTTTTTCTGACTTAACTTACCATAAAACTCTTTAGGTCCATCCATGTTGTCAGAAATGGCAAGATTTCTTTATGGCTGAGTAATATAATATTCCTGTGTGTGTGTGTGTGTGTGTGTGTGTGTGTGTTCTTTATCCATTTAGCTATTTAAGGACACTGGTTGCTTCCATATCTTGGCTATTGTAAATAATGTTGCAATAAGCGTAGGGGTTCATATATCTTTTCAAATTAATGGTTTCATTTTCTTAGGATAAATAGTAGGGGAATTACTGGATCATATATTACTTCTATGTTTAATATTTTGAGGACTTTCCATACTGTTTTCCACAGCAGTTGCACCAATTCACCTTTCCACCAAGAGAGTATGAGGGTCCCCTTTCTCCACATCCTTGCCAATGTTTGTTACTTCTTGTCTTTTGGATACTAGCCCTTCTGACCAGTGTGAGGCAATATCTCACTGTGCTTTTGACTTACACTTTCCTGATTAGTAATGTTGAGCATCCTTTTACATATCTGTTGGCCATCCATACATCTACTTCAGGAAAATGTCTATTTGGGTCCTCTGACCATTTTTTAATCAGATTGTTTTGTGGGGTTTTTTGTTTTTTAATTTATTTTATTATTATTATTAATTTTGGGGGGCTGAGTTGTATAAATGCTTTACATATTTTGGATATTAACCTCTTATCAGATATATCATTTGCCAATATCTTCTCTCATTTAGTAGGTTGCCTTTTCATTTTATTGATGGTTTCCTTCACTGTGCAAAAAGTTTTTTTTGGTGTAGTCCCAATAGTGTATTTTTGCTTTTGTTTCCTTTGCCTAACGAGACATATCCACAAATATGTTAAGGCTGGAGTCCAAGAAAGCTGCCTATGTTTTCTATTAGGGGTTTTATGGTTTGGGATCTGACATTTAGGTCTTTAATCCATTTTGAGTTTATTTTTGCATATGGTGTAAGAAAGTGGTCTAATTTCATTGTTTCGCATGTAGCTGTCCAGTTTTCCCAGCAACATTTATCAAAAGACTGCCAAAGAGCTTTCTTTAAATGCAAGTATATCTATTGATATTTGCCGTATTAAAAGTTAAAATTGTTAAAGAGCTCATTAATTCATCTTTAAAATAATAAAAGATTCTTTGTGACCTCAGGGTCACTCCACTCTTTAGGAATCTATGGCCTAGGGAGTCAGTGAAAGAGTGATAAGCCTGGAAGAGTAGGAGAAACTTTTTTTTGTTTTAGTTTTTTTTTTAATGTTTTTTTTTCTTTTTTTTTAATTTTTGAGACAGGGAGAGACAAAGCATGAACAGGGGAGGGTCAGAGAGAGGGAGACACAGAATCTGAAACAGGCTCCAGGCTCTGAGCTGTCAGCACAGAGCCTGACACGGGGCTCGAACTCACGGACCCGAGAGATCATGACCTGAGCTGAAGTCGGCCGCTTAACAGACTGAGCCACCCATAGAGAAACTTTAATAAGACTTTTCTTGAAGTACCTATACTGGAAAAAGTTCAAGTTTAAAGACTTGGATTTGAGACTTCATGAGTCACTTAAACCTTTTTGTATTTCAACTTCATTGTCTGCACTATCCAAGTTTGCTATGAGGATGTACATATACATACATGCACATATATATGTACATGTATATATATATATATATACACACACACACACAAAAGTAGAGGGGCATGGACTCAAGGCCACTATAGAGAGTGGTTATCAAAATTATTGGGAGCCTCCAAATCTTTCTTTTTATTTTGTATTTTGAAAATTTATTACAGGTATAATTGACATGCAATGTTATATTAGTTTCAGGTGCACAACATATTGATTAAACAAGTCTACACATTACTCGATACTCACTAAGATAAGTATAGTTACCATTATCACCATACAATGTAATATAATATTATTGACTATATATTCAGAGGAGGGGGGCGCTTTGTGAAATATAAAGATTTTTGTACCTGCTATTATTTTTGTCTAGTAGGACCCTGAATTGGGATTCAAAGGATGGAGAGTTAGCATGAAGATATCTAGATCAGAGAGAAAGGAAATGTTTTGTCTTTTTTTTTTTAAAGTTTATTTTTGTATTTTGAGAGAGAAAGAGAGAGTGCATGTGCATGAGAGCAGGGGAGGAAAGAGTAGAAGGATAGAGAATCCCAAGCAGGCTCCGTGCTGACAGTGAGGTTGAACTCACAAAACTTGAGATCCTGACCTGAGCTGAAATCAAGAGTCAGATGCTTAACCGATGGAGCCACCCAGGTGCCCAGAAATGTTCCATTTTAGTGCTGTGTCTGATGATCCACTTTAGTCTTCATTGCACTTGCCCTCCTGAAATATATATTGATCTTTTCCTTTAAATATTTTCTTTATCAACCAGAGTATTGCTTTCTGTTCTGTTTGATCATCTTTGCCGGTTACTCCTCTCCTCTCTGAACAATTATTGTCGGAGCTCCTCAGCATACAGACCTTGACCCGCCCCCCACTCCATCTCTACTACTCCCTAAGCAACCTCATCTCATCTCATGGTCTTAAATAGCACTCTTATGCTAATGAATCTCAAATTTACACCCTAAACTGGAATAACCAGCTGCCTATTTTACATATCTACCTGAATGGCCAATAAGAATTTCATACTTCTTATGTCTAAGAGCAAACCCTACTTCTGCCTACGACTGCCTGATCGGTCTCCTAGTACAATTGATGCTTGAACAGCACCATTTGTCCACATATATGTGGATTTCTTTTCAGTAAGTGCAGTGCAGTACTGTAAATGTATTTTATCTTCCTAATGATTTTCTTAAAAACATTTTCTTTTCTGTAGCTTACTTTATTGTAAGAATACAGCATGTAATGTTATATATGTAATACATATAATATACAAAATATGTATTAATCTACTATTATCAGTAAGGCATCCAGCCAACATTAAGCTATTAGTAGTTAGGTTTTGGGGGAGTCAAAAGTCACACTCGGATTTCCAACTGAGGAAGAGGAGGGTCAGCACCCCAACCCCCATGGGGACCCCCCATCAGGAGTCAACTGTCCTTATTCTTTCCTATTCTGACTTACAGAATTCCTTAACCTTCTAGCATACCCCACAGACTTCTTTTTACAGCTCTTCTCTCCACCCACAATGCTCTCCCTCTAACTGTACCTGTGGCCCTTCCTAGTTAATCTTTGTTCTGACGTCACTTTCACAGTCAGGCCTGATTAAAAACTTCAGACTTACTAAATTGTCCAACTCTATGATCCTCACTCTTTCCTGGCACTTTCTATTCTACCAGATATCTATATTATTATAGTATAACATATATTACATACTGAAAGATTATATAATTATTCATTTGGGTTGTTTCCCTCCCTTGGGTGCCAATTTTGTTTATTTTCTTTCTACACAAGCTCCATAAGAATAGAAATGTTTGCTTTGTCTGCTACCATATGTATTCCTAGGTCCTAGAATGGTATCCAGTAGGCACTCAAATGTTTGTTTAATATGTAAATGTTTGTATCAAAATCCAAAAGTCATGGCATCTAGAAGCAGCAGAAAATGTCTATGGTGTGGGACATACCATAGTGCAAAGTGGGATGCCTGGGGGGAAGCAAATGTAATAAGTGTAAACTAAGCTTAACTGGAAGAGTGTTCATGCTGCAGAGCCAGAGATGGAAGCGTGTTCTTGACAGTAATGAAAGGTAACCTTAAACCTTAAAACAAAATTTCATAGGATGCTGTGGCATCTTCTTCCATGGAGACCGCTAAAAATAGACAAAGCGATTTCTCAGCCATCTTTTAGTTTAATCTATTTGGAAGCAAAGGCTGAATGAAATGATTTCTTGGTCCTTTCCAGTTCCATTTCTTGTCATATATGAATATGAACTTCATATATGAACAGCTCAAAGAACAATTGCTCATGAATCCAGTATGTACCTGGCCTGCTACCTAATATAGATAAGGTAGATCATACAAGCCTATTTTTGACAGGCTGTAAATAATAGAGGTGAGTGGGAATACAGATTGAGGATGCTATAATGGTTAATAAGTTATTTTTTAAAGTTATACTTTAGTTTTGCCAATTTGCCAAAAATAATACTAGCAACTAATTTTCATTGTTTTTTTTAACATTTTGTTGTTTTATTGCACTATTACAAAGCATTTCTCAGTCCTCAATAAAGATAAGATTTTCAAGAAGGGAAAACCTGTAGAACAAGTTTGGAGGTTAAAAACGCAGTAATGAATGTTCTTGTTCTTATGGCTTATCTCAGATCCTTAGCATTATTTTAATGTCATTTTTTAATGTGAATTTCCATGCTATTTTAATTCATTAGTCATGGGCTATCATTTTTCGAAGTAATTACTGTAATTTCATCAAATGACATAATTATAGTAAATACTTTGATGTAATTACCATAAATATGGAAAGAGACACCCAAAGGTGTAATAATGTCACAAACCAAGATATTTATGATGTGTAAAGACAAATTATGATGACATTTATGACATGCAATAACATCACAGAGTTCTATGTTTATGTTGTATAAAGAATAATGATATAAATAAAATGTAAAATTACATCATATAGATTAATTTCTTTTATAAATAGTATAGAAACTTGAGAGCTCTACAAGGCTTCAGGTTTGGATTAATAGATCATGGCCACTTGTTGGCATTTTTCCCTTTGAACCCTAATAAATGACTATGGTATTTTATTGGGGGGTGAAAGCATTTCCCCTTAAAAGCACAGACAGACACAAAGCAGAGACACAAAATGAAAAACTACATTTAGTGTTGGGAAAAAAAGAAAACCAAAACACTCATTAGAAGAGTTGAAAAATAACTCTATGTTCAAAAGAAAGTCAATGTTTTGTCCATATTATCAATTTAGACTAATGGGTCATTTCACTATTTTCTTAAAAAGAAGTCAGCTTGACCATTTGGCACTCACCAAAGCAAGTATCTATTTAGTTGAGACATTTCTTCTCTTGTCATATTATTGACTTTTGAGTCCATGAGGAGATAGCTTTGCATATCTACAATCTGACTATTGGAATAATGTGAAAATAGGTTTTAAGGAAAAATGAAAATAGAAGACCAGACACCTGAAGCCTAATTTTGTGAAATTATTCTGTTTTTATTGTTAGATGGAGACGGAAAAATACCTTAAAAATAATTCCTACTACAAAGATGTAGTGGTGGAAGGTATTATGGACATCAGTTAATTTATTGATTATATTATTAATGATCAATGTCTTCTGGCATACAAGAGAAAGCCAATGTCAGAAGAAGAGAGACATTTCCTAATAAATTAGTCAAAGGATATTTTGTGCTAGTCACTTGATCTGATTATATCTTGAGTCATGGATTAAATAGCCTGGGATAGTCATTCTGTATCCTTGTATTCACTATGTGTTCACAGTGCAGTTTAAAACCGTCTTCCCTCTGTAGCCTTAGTGGTCCTCCTGGCCTTGATAATGTTTTAGGGCATGGTAATTTTCTCTGCCTGAATACTTAATGCCAGGTGACCACGGTGATCATTTTGTTAAGTGTGTTAGCACTTTCCATCATGAGCTGCCCAATAATTACAGGAGAATTATTCTTGGTTTTTGTTTGTAAAAACCAGAGCTGACCATCGGTCCACAGTTTTGTATTTCCTTAAAGGTTTGTTGCTCACAAGCGTTTCTGATCCCAATTTATTATGCATTTGCAAGAGTTCTTATTTGCAAGCAACAGACTCCGCTCCACTTAGTTTAAGCTGTAAATACATTTTTAAGTCACACTTTGCAGTTCACATAATCTCCGTGAGGGCCCCAAATTAGACTCAGAAGCTACACTATTAGCAAAAAATCCAAATATGTCTGGACCGCTTGTAGGAATAATACCACTTCCACAGACACGTGGTAGCCCTTCGTTGGGAGGGTAAGCCTAGAACCTTGGGAAGTTACTCCCGGGGGTGGGGGTGGGGGGGGACTCTGTCCCTGCTACATCTGACCCTTCATTGTCCCTGAGCCACATTCCTCCACAGGCTTGGGCACCGCGCATGCCCCACTCCTCCTCTTGCTTTTAGCTGCAGGGAAGTCATTGTCTGGGTTCCCTGGGATTGTTGTCAAGTGGCTGCCCCTCACCTGCAGCGCAGACAGAAGGGTGAGACCTTGGCCGAAAACTTGACGAAGAGGAAATTATAGTGTGGAAAGCTATCTTAAAATACAAAAATAGTTTTCAAAAGTTTCTGGGCTGACATAAACTTTACACGTCTGCTACATCTGGGAAATACTCTACGGGACCTCAGCTTTAGAAAACATGTGGAGATATTTTAAACTGTTCCCAATCATCTCACTCAAGGTTTACCCTTGGATTAAATTACAAAGACATTTGCATGCTTTTGGAGGTTATCCCACTGTGTCTGTGTAACTCTGCCTTTCAGAATCAGGATGTGGTGATGGAGATGAATATGCAAATAGCTCAGGTCTGAAAGGATAGGAGTTGCTAAAGTGAAACGCTGTTCTAAACTAAATGCTATTGCACTTTTTTAAAGTTTCGTCTGTCATCAGGATCCCAATATCAATTTAAAAGGCTTTTGATTTCTACTAAATTATGAGGGGTCACCCCGACACGTCTGCCACAGAATTCATCGACTTTTATGTAACAGGAGTTCAGTCACAGTTTTTCAAAAAGATTTGGACAGGCAGCAGAGTCAGGAGAAGCTGGGCGCTGGGGTAGCCCGGATGTTAGAATAACACTTTTTTTTTTAATTTTTGTAAAAGTTTTTAATGTTTATTTTGAGAGAGAGAGACAGAGAGCAAGCAGGGGAGGGGCAGAGAGAGAGGGAGACACAGAATCTGAAGCAGGATCCAGGCTCTGAGCTGTCAGCACAGAGCCCGATGTGGGGCTGGAACTCACCAACCCTGAGATCATGATCTTAGCCTGGTCGCTCAACCGACAGAGTCATCCAGGCACCCCTAGAATAACCCTGTTCTAAGTCAACAGTTTCCATTTTGGAAAAAGTGGTCACAGTGATTCAGTATCACAGCAAAACTATGTGCCTCCTCATTCCACTGAGAACCCTGTTTCCAGGGTTTTGCCCCCAATTTAAGCAATTTTCCTAAAAGAAAAGCTCATCTCACACTCCTTCATACTGAGGATGCTGACAGGTTAAAACACAAAATTGAAAGAAAAAAAAAAACAGCCCACACAAAAGTTACAGGATTTTGCGGATGTTTGGGGATAAATCATTAAAAACTACCAGAATTTAGTCTAGTGTTGTGAAAAATGCAAGGCCTACTTTTATAAAATCTAGCTAAGAAATAGCAGAAAGAAAGAATAATTCCTTTTTGAAGTACTGAGAAACTGATAGCTAAAGGTTTCAGAATGTATATATTTAGCAAAGAGATGACATAAACAAAGAATTTGCAAGTAAATTCAGAGGGCCCCAAAATCATATTTTTTTTAGTGATTTTTAGTTTTCAATGGCAGAATATTCCCTTAAGTTTATCGGTGCTCCCAAGGCAGATGTGAAAGATGATCCATTCTCAATTCCAATTTGTTTTGCTCTATGTGTTGTTTTGTTTTTGAAACCACAATGTATCAATAGTTCACTAGTCACTAGAATTATTTGCCATCCAAAACATAAATGATGTAATTGTAAGCAGCTCTTTTATTTTCCATTTTATTACATTTTAAATTAGTTTTATAGTACCGAATGTTTTAGTTTTGATTGAAAGCTGCACTTTTTTCAGCCCATCTTTAATGAAAACATATCTGAATGGGAAGACTTTCTGAATAGGTGAGTTAGAACAAAAGATGCCTTCAAACCTCAACATGGAATAACAGGGGTGCTACAGAGAGGCATGAAGCCCCTCACCCCTCAAGAATGATCGGTGTATTTAGAACCTGTGAATTCTGGACCTGACTCTACTCCTGCCTTCCTGTGTGCTGTCCTCAATAGCTTATCCAACGTCTCTTGCTTCTGTGTTTATCATCTATTGAATTAAAGGTGGTAGAACAGTATGCTTGTCAAATAGCCACAGTATGATAGGGATATGTTTGAAACTAGTAGAAAGTGTTTTGTCCATCTCCTCAGCAAAATGAAACGAGCCACTATTGTGTTCTAAGAGTGAACTCAATTGCCTGATTTATGCTGTCACATGTTTGCAAAGAGTGTAAATTGATTTTCACTCAAAACAGACTGAAAAGCCAAAGTGCTTGCCAAACTTGAAATCGCTAACCTGTCTGGAAAAGCTCACCCAAGCCCATGGAATCTGAAGGACTATAAATGTTTAAATCAGGCACTTGGAGAAAGCTACTTCAGCCAGAATCCTTCACAGAGGCAAGCTAATTGTAAGCTATAGACACAAACAAACAAACAAACAAACAAATTTGTCTCAGGAGTGCAATGGCCGGTTTTTCTCTAAATTGATTCACTTTCAGTACAACTAGACTGAAGAAGCTTCCCACATATTTATTCTGAGAAAACTAATTTCTCATGGCAGATCTGTAGATCCGCAGTGTTGATCTGGACTAACTTCTTCTCCACCCCCTCTCCCCCCAACCCAAGGCAGGGAGTGTCTAAAAAGTATTGTCCTCTTGGGATAGAGCCAGAAGTTTTTGAGAATTGGGGAAAAAAAACCCTCAGTAACAGCATGATTTGCTATTTAACTGCATTTAAACATTGTGGCCACAAACGTAATCCCAGTTTTTTACAAACCTCAGCTTGAAATCCAGTTCCACGTCTTAATATTCTGTGTTTACTTTCATCATGTGTCAGGTGGAGATGATGATGGTGCTTACCTCATAGAGCTTCTATGAAGGCTACCATGGTGAAGCCCACAGTCCACAAGAAGATGCACTTGGTAAATGCTGAGTCTTTATCAACAGCTGCTGAATCACTTTATTCTTATAGGTTAGGTTTTTTTTGTTTGTTTGTTTCTGTTTTGTTTTGTTTTGTTTTTTTTTTAATGTGAAAGAGATAAATGTGCTCCATGATTTTCTAGTGTGACCCACCATCTGGGTTGTTCCAGGACTGGGACTTTTCATTTTTCTTTTTTAATGTTTATTTATTTTTGAGAGAGAGAGAGTGTGAGTTGGGGAGAGGCAGAGAGAGACAAAGACACAGAATCCGAAGCAGGCTCCAGGCTCTGAGCTGTCAGCACAGAGCCTGATGCAGGGCTGGAACCCAGGAACCAGGAGATCATGACCTGAGCCAAAGTGGGATGCTTAACCAACTGAGCCACCCAGGCACCCCAGGACTGGGGCTTTTTGAGAATGTAGGGCATTCCTTGCAAGAAGGAGAATCCCTGCCAGCCTGGGATGGTTGGTCACCATAGCCTTTGATAAGGAGCCATTGAAACAAAGCAAGGTCAGAATTGTGCCAAAGTTAGTGGGACCATGGAATGGAATCAAAACCGGCTGTGTCTTTTTTACTTGGCCTTGTGTCTCTTCAGTGTCATGAAGGCGAATCAGCCATCGCAGTTGTCAGTTGAACAACTAGTGCAGTTATCTCCTTCCTTTATTCAACAAATGAAGTGAACAAAAAATGAACCAAATGTTTCCACAGACTCATATTGAGGATTTACTACTATTATGCGTAGTTGAAAGTCAATAAATATGTGACCTCACAAGTGAGATAAAGTGTGATAGATGCCATAATAAATGTAAGGGCAAGGTATAGTCTTTGGACAAATTGTGATTTATTTCAAAACTCATAGTGTTAATATTTGCTAACATCTGCTTCCTTTAATATATCATAAACTCCTTGACAACAGGACATGTGCATGTCTTCTTCACCTATGAGCCTATAGTATCTACAAGAGAGCCATGTAATAGTCTATAAGCATTCATCAAATAAATTATATGACATTAAGAGCATATTCTCACAGCACTTTGTCCTAGTATCATCAATTACGTATTCCCCATCAAGAGATATGTTGAAATCTGAAAGATGTTAAGATCAATATATTTATCTAGCAATGTATACATACAAACATGCACACATGAATATAATGTATACTGTGTGTGTGCTTGTGTGTGTGTGTGTGTGTGTAGATCAGGGAAGAATAGGAGCTAAAAATAATGATTTAAAGATAGTCACTATAGAGAGGTTGGTTAACTTATTTTCAGACATCTTTAATGGATATGTACAGATAGAATAATAGGGTGATTGAAATGTCCATTTTAAAAATATGCTCTAATTTTTACAATATTTTTCTACTTACAGAAAAATAGTTCATTATTCACATTTCCATAGTTTTATTCCCATTGTCCTTTTTCTGTCAAAGGATCCTTTTCAGGATACCACATTACATTTAGATGTCACATCTTCTTAGATTCCTCTTCACTATGACAGTATTTTGGATTTACCTTGTTTTAAATGAACTTGACAGGTTTTTTTTTAAAAAAAATTTTGGGGTGCCTGGGTGGCTCAGTCGGTTAAGTGGCCGACTTCGGCTCAGGTCATGATCTCACGGTCCGTGAGTTCGAGCCCTGCGTCGGGCTCTGTGCTGCCAGCTCAGACCCTGGAGCCTGTTTCAGACTCTGTGTCTCCCTCTCTCTGACCCTCCCCTGTTCATGCTCTGTCTCTCCCTGTCTCAAAAATAAAGTGTTAAAAAAAATTAAAAAATTAAAAAATAATAAAAAAAATTTATGTCAAAAAGTTTTTTAATGTTTATTTATCTTTGAGAGAAAGAGAGAGAGAGTGAGCAGGGGAGAGACGGAGAAACAGGGAGACACAGAATCTGAAGCAGGCTCCAGGCTCTGAGCTGTCAGCACAGAGCATGACACGGGACTTGAACTCATGAACCATGAGATCATGACCTGAGCCAAAGTCAGACAGTTTACCGACTGAGCTACCCAGGTGCACCCGGGTGACCTTGATAGTTTTGAGCAATATTGATAAGATATTTTGTAGCATGTCCTTTTATTGGGATATGTCAGATGTTTTTCTCATGATTACACCAGGTTTGTGGGTTTGGGGGAGGAAGACCATAGATGCAAACTTATCTTCCTCACATCAGGCTCCATGCTATCAACACAATTTATCATAGTTGATATTGATCCCGATCACCTGCTGAGATTATTGGTCAGGTTCCTCCACCGTAACTAAATTTTTAAAAATGAGATTACACTACACATAAAAATTTTCCTTAAAATTATTTAATTTTTTCAAGAAAATTGAAATGAAACTGAAAGATTTGCTGTATAGAGAACTTATTTTATATATGAGGTATATTACTTATAAAAGATTTTCCTCACTATTGTAGTAAACATCTACTCTTTAAACTCCTCCTTTTGCTGGTGTTCTAAGTTGGAGAACAATCCAGACCTATTGCATGCACTCTGGGAAGGAGTGTCGATCAAGATGTCCTGACAAATCTTGGCTAAGAGATTAGGGCTTATTTAACAGAGACAAACTGATGCATTTTCCCAGGTATTTGAATCTTGAATCTTAACACTAAGACAGGAAATAGTCAAAGCTGATTTGATGAGAATGTGGTGCTTCCAAGAAACTGTTCATTAATCCTAGCTATCCTGTTCCCCAAAGCTTTTCCAATTACCGTTCTGATGCCAATTGTTTTCTTTCCTTGATTTTGTGATCTACTCTGTTATCTATCAACACATTTTTTTCTTAAGCTTTGATAGCATTTGTGTCTGTTGCTAACAGTGAAAAAAATCATTAATTGTAGTTCTTTTTAAAAAAATTTTTAATGTTTATTTATTTTTGAGAGAGAGAAAGAGAGAGAGAGAGAAAAGCATGAGTGGGGAAGGGGCAGAGAGAGGGAGACACAGACTCCTAAGGAGGCTCCAGGTTCTGGGCTGTCAGCACAGAGCCCAACGCATGGCTCAAACTCACAAACTGTGAGATCATGGCCTGAGCCAAAGTTGGACTCTTAACCGACTGAGTCCCCCAGGCACCCCTAGTTATTTTCAAGTAATAATGAAAAACTTAAGAATTGGTGGCCTTATTTTCCACTACATATTTCATCTTAAACAGATTCCATTTCCTTCTTTCTCAGCTTGTGAAAGTTTCCTCCCACTTCCTCTCTTTCCCTCATTTTTGTTAGTTGATCTATTGTTTTTATGGTTTACAAAAACCATAAACCATATAAACCATGGTTTATGACTACGGTGATCAGGAGGGCTTAGTTAAGCTCGATAACAAGCAACCATAAATCTTAACGGTTCAACAAAAAGTTTTTCCCTTACTCATGCTGTATGGTCATTGTAGGTCAACTGAAGGCTCTGTTGTGTGTCTCTTTACTTAGGGATAGTATTTCCATATTCCCGACAGACATGAATTTTCAGGATTTGAGAAAGAGAACAGCATTTCTGTGGATTCTTGGAAACTCCCCCAAATGCAAGTTATTCTGTATGTTGCATCATACTCTAACATTTTAAAATTATAATATATGACCATGTCTATAAAAGTAAATTATTTTTTGTAGTGTGGCTATGCTAAAACTCTCAGAGGTTTTATTTAATACGAAAAAAGGATTCTGACCATGGGTCTAGGGTTCATTTTGGGGTATGATGATCATGTTCAAAACTTAGTGGTATTATTTACACAACTCTGTGACTATATTAAAACCACTGAATTGTATACTTTAAAAGGATGATTTTTATGGTATATAAATTATATCTCAATAAAGCTGTTCTAAAAAAAGAAAACAAATCATAGTAAAAGAATAATAATTTATTATTATTATGAACCGAAACATTGTGACAAGATTTTATCTATTCTCTCTCCTTGTATATTTTCCATAATATTTTGTATATTCTACTATATATTTAATATGTTATATGTAATGTATATTAGATATTATAAATGCTAATATATAAATCTTGTCACAATATATTGCTTTATAATAATTAGCTGTACTTTTATTACATATCATAATATATCTTATAAGCACATAAATGTTATGTTATTTATGGTACATAATAATATATATTTATGAATATATATACATGCACATATATCAATGACATGTGAAAGTAATATTTACATGATATTGACATTTGTTAATATCAAACCTTAAAAGAAAGTATTAACACAAAATAAATACCAAATAAAAATCATTTAAATAATTGTAGATAAGACCCCAAATATTTAAATTCCCTTGCCAACTTTATTATTTTTTGGTGTTGAATTGAGGCCCGTTGTTTCTGAATGAGTCTAAGCTTACTCATGTATGAATACTGGCACACATTACAGAAGTTATCACTTATGGGTATGACACACATCAGTCCCTCAAGTACTTTGCAGACTCTCCCAATATCTTCAATCCTGTATTCTGGTCACTCATCTAGCAAGTTATCGCTTAAGTTTCTGATACTTAAAATGGAAACAAAAGGTGATATACTTCCACAATGTTTTTACTCTTAACTGCTGGCATACACAATTACTTGTGTTTTCACATTTTTTTTTAAGTTTTATTTCTTTTGAGAGAAAGTGAAAGGGACCGTGAGTCGGGAGGGGCAGAGAGAGCCAGAGAGAGAGAATCTCAAGTAGGCTCCATGCTGTCAGCCCTGACTTGGGGCTCAAACCCACGAACCTTGAGATCATGAGCTGAACCAAAATCAAGTGTCAAATGCTTAACCAACTGAGCCACCCAGGTGCCTCAACAAACATTATCTAGAGCCAGATTAAATACAGCCCTTGCTATGGACTGCATGTTTGTGTCTGCCCTCCCACATCCATATGTTGAAAGTCTAAGTTCCAGTGCAATGGTTTTAGAAGGTGGGGCCTTTGGGAGGTAATTAGGTTTAAGGAGGTCATGAGGGTAAAACACCCATGATGGGATTAGTGTTCCTCATAAAAAGACAGAAGACTAATGCTCTGCTCTTTCAGTCAAGTGAGGATACAATAAGAAGACTGACATCTGGAAATCAAGAAGAAGACTCTCAGGAGAAATTGAATCCTCAAGCACCTTGATCTTGAACTTCCCAATTTCCAGAACTCTTGAGAAATAAATGTCTGTTGTTTAAGCTACTTAGTCTATGGTATTTTTGCTATAGTAGCTTGAACTGAGACAGCCCTGTAAGTTTTAGAAGAGTGACCAACATGGAAAATAGAAAATACTAGGACAGGCATGTGATTTTGTTTCTATCATTCATCTATCTTCAAAATTTAATAGAAAAAAATGAAAGCAAAAACAAAAACAAAAACATTAGGTAAGCCCTTGGTGATAAACTGGCCACCATCTTTAACTTCTGTTGATACTTTGGTCTTGCCTTAGCATGTAACTGCTCTTGGCCTTTGATGTTGCCAGCGAAGTTTGGGGTCAGCGAGTTCATCTTCCTTCTCTTTGTTAAAGGAAAATTGTTTGTGCAGCAGTGGCTGATAAAAATTTTAACGAAGGACACGTTAGAGTCCCAAGTAATCTGTTCAACCAGAGTTGCATCTGAAGTCATTAAACCTTTGGCCTACACTTTCTGGGCATGTGCCCAAATTAGAAAAAAAAAAACAAAATGAAACAAAAACCTCAGTCCCATCACTACTTCTTGCCATAAGTTCTTTGTCTTGGTGAATAATTTGTATATGGAAGAATTATATCTGTTCTTGGCAAATGCTTACTTATACAGGTTTTTTTTTTTTTTTTTTTGACATGAAGACTATTCTCTACCAAACTGAAGCTAAATATTCTTGCCTAACTTTTTTAGATGAGAACATGGGAAGTATGTAGAATTTTTTTTAATGTACTTCTTGTGTATTTGTATTTTTTCTGCTGGTTCTTCTCATTTATTTATGCATGAGGACAATTTCTATGAGTCAGTGATTAAGCAAATATGATTCTAATACCAAGGGGAAGTTTCCTATACAAATATCATTTTAATAAAATTAAATAGAGGCTTAGTGAGGGAGAGAGGAGGAGTTTTTCATGTAGTATAGAGAGTCTATTTTAAATATATATATATATATATATATATATATATACACACACATGGGACACCTGGGTGGCTCAGTCAGTTGAGTGTCCAACTTCGACTCAGGTTATGATCTCATGGTCTGTGAGTTCGAGCCCTACATTGGGCTCTCTGCTATCATCGCAGAGTTTGCTTCAGATCCTCTGTCCCCCTCTCTATCTTCCCCTCCCCCCTTACTCTCTTTCTCTCTCTGAAAAATAAATAAACATTTTAAAAATGAATATATGTATGTGTAAGTCTCATCTTAGTTACTGATTTATTTAATATAATATATAAACATTCATTGATTATAAATTTACGTAAATGCACACACAATGGTATAATGTATATGCATGTATATTTTTAGCATATTATCTTTAATTTTATTTTCTGTTTTTACTTAATATAGTTATATTAAATGAATATATGTATCTGTCTATGTGACCATACACATATGTGAGATTATTAGGTCTTTGCTTAGTCGACTAAAATGGGATGGCAGTAAGTATGCTTTTTCTATCTTGCTCTTCTCATTCAACAGAAGTTCTTAGAAATCTTTTCAAGTCAAGTGGTGTGATCTTGTTATTTTTAATGACTTCAAAATATTCCAAAATGGGGCACCTGGGAGGTTCAGTCTGTTAAGTGTCTGACTCTTGGTTTCCTCAGGTCATGATATCACAGTTTTGTGAGATTGAGCCCTGAGTTCTGAGTCAGGCTCCATGCTGGGATTCTCTCCCTCTTTCTCTGTCCCTCCCCCACTATCTCTCTCCATTTAGTTATTAAAATTTAATAACTAAACTTTTAAAAACACAAAATATTCTAAAGTATGGATTAAGCATAATTTGTTCAATCCTATTCATATTCAGTCATTCCATTTGTTTCCTTTTTTTTTTTTTTTAATTCTAATAACTATGAACAATGCTGCAATAATTATCCTTGAATATATTTCCATACACATTGATGTTTTTCACTGTTTGGAATAGATGCCCAAGAGAGAAATTGCTAAGTCAAAGCATGTATCAGTTGCTGTAGGCTAGACAGTGTGACTCAAATTCTTCCCTCTTTGGTGGCTCCCTAGCTTACCATACTAGCAGCTGGAAGGAGAAAAGGGCATGGAGGAGCACATCCCATGTGTGAGAGGTTTATATAGACCTGGCCTAGCAGGGGTACTGTTAGTGATTGATTGTTTCTGACCCCCTATCCAATTCATATATTAAATTCCTAATTACCAATGCTACTGTATTTGGAAGTGGAATCTTTGGGAGATAATTAGGTTTAGATGACATCATCAGGGATGTTGTACATCAAAATGTCACATTGTATATCTTAAATATTGACAATGATCATTTGTCACTCATTCCACAATAAAGCTGAAAAAGTCTGTTGCCTTAGCCACCCAGTCTGTGATATTTTGTTATAGCAGCACAAGTCAGCTAATACAGGAAGTTTCTGATCCTGCTCAGTGATTGGCCAGAATTCCATCACACAAGGCAGGAAAATGTAATTTAACCACATGCCAAGGAAGAAGAGAAAAATAGATTTCGGAGAGCAGTGGGCATTCTCTTTCAATAAATGTGTGTGTGTATTGCATTAAATGTTGGTAGTTTGCTTTTCAAAAAGTCTGTAACTCCACATTTCTTTTTTGACTGAACATAGACAGGTGTTTTAGGTCTTTTTAACTATGAGGATTATTAACTGATCTAAAAAGTTAATTTGCATTTGTTTTTCTGTTTGAATTAAATTCAAACATCTTTTCAAATGCTTCTGGCCACTTGTATTTGCTTCTCTGAATTGCTACTTCATGTTCTTAGCCCACTTTCTAGTTGAGGATTTTGTTGCCTTATCAATTTATAAGAGGATTGTGATAGTTATTAACCTCTGAATTGCAAATATCTTTTCCATATCTTATCATTTTCTTCCTACAGCATTTGTGGTATCTTTTCCTGTAAAAATGTTACATTTTAAAATAATAAAATGTTATCTTTTCTCTTATGGTTTCTGGTATAACCTCCTGGTTAAAAACTTCTCCACAAAAATTATGCATATAGTCTCCCACATTTTATGCATAATGTTACAGCACTGCTAAAATTTAAACATTTCATCCATCAGGATATTATTCATGTTAAGAGAGCTAATAAATTGTGGACATGAGTAGAGAGGTGAATTCATAACAGTAAAATTAATTCAAACAAACTTTTTGGCCAAACACTGACTTGTACAATGTAAGACAGGGTTCTATATTATTCTCTTACAAATGTATATAGGTCCGATCTCTAAGTTTTTGGTTTCTCAATGATATTTCAACCAATATTAGAAATATTCTTGCCATTTTTTCCCATTGCTCATCTTTTGGAGTGTATGAAAACAGGTCAATGAGATCACCACAGAAGCCTCTTGAGATTTTGTAAAGAAATGAACATTCACTATCACACTGTAAAGAAGAGAAGCCTGCTTTTCCAGGCTTCTCCAGGAACTGATCAAATTCTGTGAAATTCATCACTTACTCTCATAGGAAAAAATGTAAGTATAAAAAGTAACTGCAGACTTAAAACCATAAACGTAATAATAAAAATCTATACCATTAAGAAATCTACAAGATGGATGTGAAGTCTCATACACGGACACATTTTTCCCTTCATTCCTTTTGCCTTTATGTTCAGGCAGTAATTGTGACCCATTGATTCTTTCCTTTCATTGTCAAAGAAAAATGTCAAGGTTAGAAACCACTTCCAGTCGCATTACTTTGGAGCCCCATTTTCCTTTCACTTATTCTTTTAAAAGCCCTTTGCTTGGGCTTAGTAGGGCAAGTTGAATGTCTGAGATCTAAAATGTCATAAAGAAATGCTCTTGTTAAAAAAATCACATTTCCATGAACAGAAATATTCAGAACACAAGGAGAGGATAGCACATTTTAAAATACCAGAGTAAACCATGGTATTCTTTCCCCAATCAGCTGTACACAGCTTCTGTTAGATTGTATGCTAAAGGAGCCCTCACACACAGAATGTCACTGACATGAAGAAATTCTAAGAAAAATTTTTAAATGAAGTTTGATTTTCCTGGCAGACATCGCTAAAGCTATTCCAGTTTAGATGTTCTGAGCACAGCCCTGAATTTCAGCACTTCTCTAGTTTCAATCACTTCCACGGGCATATCTTTATTTAATCATTTCAGTTTGAAAGGCATATTTGTTGTCCATTTTAAGCACATTTCTTTCATTATCACTTTGTCACCCAAAAATAGTGTTTTCTTGAGGGCTCATTTTTATTTAGCAAAAATGACCATAATGCCCTTTAAAAGTTGTGAAATCTTCTTTTGAATATTTTCAAATACCTAGAGCCATAGACTTAAAGATTTTCAGAATGATTTAACTTGTATTCACGTATCAGGCTAAAATATGTTAGAAAAAGAAACAAAATAGTAGGTATAGTGGGGCGCTGATTTCCTAATTATAAAAATTGGTACCACTCAAACTATTTTGGCAAAAACATCTCCTGGGATGACTCTGGTCATTTTCTTGAAAACATTTTCTAGTCTAATGCTTAATTACTGCCTAATGAAGAGAGCTGCCATGATTTAATTTGGTTTCTCACTCTTCTTTTTGCTGTGCTTTGTGTTTGGAGAATGGCTTGATTCGATAACTTCTCTTATAGCTATAAAACATCATTATGTCCAGAGGTAATGAAAAATGTAATCACTCTCATTATATATAATAACAGTAGCAAATTTATATTTGGTTTCTGGAGAATTCTGACAAACTGAGGAAAGTTAAAGTCCCTCTTCCATGGACAATGAATGTAAAGAACAAACATTGGTGGGTTGGTGAGGTGTTTCTTTTACTCCATGAAGCCCATTAATGGACAACTCTCTAAGACTCAATGTCTTGTTGCAGTAATTATCTACTGCTACGTGACAATATTTCCACAAACGTAGTACTTAATACCGCACACATTTTTTTATCTCACAGTTTCTATTGGTAGGAGTTTGAGCTGTGGTTAGCTAGGCGCTCTGCTTCAGGATCTCACAAAGTTGTACTCAAGGTATCGTCAAGGCCTATGGTCTGAGGCTTGAGTAGGATTCATTTCCAAACTTGTGTGGTTGTTGGTAGAATTTAGTTTCTTTCAGGGCCGTGAAGGCCTGGTTTCTTGCCAGCTGTTGGTTAAAGGCTGCTCTGAGTGTAGCTCATGACATGACATTATCACGTCTTTAAAGCCAGCAAGGGGGAGAAATTTAGCAAGACCAGTTTCCAATTTTTTTCAGCTTTATTAAGACATAAGTAACAAATAAAATTTGTATATATTTAAGATGGATGACTTGATATTTTGATATACATATACATTTTGAAATGATTCCCCCAGTAAAGCCAGTTAACATTTCCATCATCTCACATAATTACCATTTTCTTTCTTCTTTCTCCTCCTCTTGTCCTTCTCCTCCTTCTCCTTCTCCTTCTCCTTCTTCTCCTTTGCCTCCTTCTCCTTTTGTGGTGACAGTTCTTAAAGTCTCTTTTGTTAGCAAATTAAATTATACAGGTTTTTTGTTTTGTTTTGTTTTGTTTTCTTGGCTGGAACCATGGAGGGTGCAGAAGGGAAGAAAAAGAAGGTTCCTGCTGTGGCAGAAGCCCTTAAGAAAAAAGTGAAGGAATTTCACAGAGATGAGATCAAACATCTGAGAAAGAAGTTTGCCCAAAATGCTTTGAAAGGCAAGGAGGAAGCTTGTTTATGAAAGAGCTAGGCATTATCACAAGGAATATAGGCAGATATACAGAACTGAGATTTGAATGGCTAGGATGGCAAGAAAAGCTGGCAACTTCTACGTATCTGTGGAACCCAAATAGGCACCTGTCGTCAGAATGGCAAGAAAAGCTGGCAACTTCTACGTATCTGTGGAACCCAAATAGGCACCTGTCGTCAGAATCAGAAGTATCCATGGTGTCAGCCCAAAGGTTTGAAATCTATTGCAGGTTCTTCATCCTCACATTTTCTGCATGGAAGATCTGATTCACAAGGTCTATACTGTTGGAAAACATTTCAAAGAAGCAAATAACTTCTTATGGCCCTTCCAATTATCTTTTCCATGAGGGGAAATGAACACAAAACTATCAATTTTGTAGAAAATGGAGATGCTGGCAACAGGGAAGACCAGATCACTAGGCTTATTAGAAGGATGAACTAAAGTATTTATCATGATTCATGTGCACAGGGGAATACAGATATCTTGTTGGGATACTGATTTTATTTCCTTAGATATGTACCCAGAAGCAAGATTGCTGGATTATATGATAGCTCTACTTTTAATTTCTTGAAGAACCTCCATAATGTTTTCCAAGTGGCTATAACAATAGAGGACACAAGAGTTCACTTTTCTCCACATGCTTGCCAACACCTGTTACCTTTTGTAATTTTGATAATAGTCATTCTAACCTGTATGAAGTTTTAATTAAAGTAATAGAAAATATTCTGGGGGCACCTGGGTGGCTCAGTTGGTTGGTTAAGTGTCCAACTTCGGCTCTGGTCATGATGTCAAGGTCTGTGAGTTTGAGCCCTGCGTCAGGCTCTGTGCTGACAGCTGAGAGCCTGGAGCCTGCTTCAGATTCTGTGTCTCACCTCTCTCTCTGCCCCTCCCCTGCTCGCACTCTGTCTCGCTCTGTCTCTCAAAAATAAATAAATGTGAAAAATAAAAGAAAATATTCTAAATTTCTCACTATAATATGGAGTAAAAATTAATAGTTCTAACAATTTTTAATCATGCACAAGGTTACCTAAAGTTGTATTCTATATTCAAACAGCTTAGTAGCTTTTACCTGATTGATGAGTTACTACATATTTCTTTACCATATTTTTTAAGGAAACATTTTGGCTTATGTTTGTTATTTTCAAAATGAAAACATGTATTAATATCAAGCCCTGTGATCTAGTTATTTCATGGATAAAGTGATAACATTTTTGCCTAATTTAAAAATCATATAACACAGTACTTTAGGAATTGTTTTCCCAGAACCCCTGTGATCAAGGCCATTGGGCAATAAGTAACCATCAAAGATGAGAAGAGGGAGAATTTAATTGTTATTGAAGTAAGTGATCAAAAAGGACTTCAAGAGGGTGACCTATAAAATTTTTTTGAGACTGGGAGATAACTATAAGATAATTTAGTCCAATGGCCATTTTACATGTGTAAAGACTGGCATACATACTCCCAAGTCATATATATAGCTGGTATGTAAAGCTAGACAGTCAATCCTAGTACATGGATAGTCTACTCTGTCCATTTGGCATGCTATTTCTATTTTTAAGGATTTTCCAGGGAGAAGTAAGGGGTTTTACTTGACTTATGATTTATAAATTAGGTATGGGAAAGAGTTCTTTATCATAAATGGAGTTCATTTATTCCTTCCACGGAGACTCTAAGCTTCTTATTTTCAAAACAAAGAAATGTTTTCCGAGGCAAAATGAATGGAGTTTTGGAGGAGAGATCCAATTGCCTTAAAGAAGGCATGATCTAAAATGTACTAGAAGCAAAAGAGATGTAAATTTGTACATTGTCTGAAAAGAAATTTGGCCAGATAAATTTCAAACATTCTGACCTGTTATTATCTATAAGGGGAAAAAAAAAACTGTACCAACAAAGATTTATATACATAAATGTTCACAACATTATTTATAAAGCAAAAACTGAAAACTATCTATGTGCTTAATTAGAATAAGATAGCCCTTGGTATTCTGAATTTTTCCTTGGGGTTTAGTCCATTCTGATATAAGTAGAAGTGGAATGGTAACTTATCAGGTGGAACCATATTAGCTGAAATCAAGGCTAGCCCAGTTTTGTTTTTTTTTTTTTTTTTGGCAATTTGGCAATTTTCAGAACTGCTGCAAATTATAAAAATGAATTCTTAAGCTGCCAAAAAATTATTGGCTCAAATGAAGGCAGTTTCTGTTTGGCTAAACTCTTTAAGAGGATAGTTATTTACATTTTGAAGTTTCCATCATTTGTTTTTCCTGAAGTTAAAGGGAAGTTAAACTGAAAACTCAATGAAAATTTTCCTATATTAAAATAAAACAAAGTTCTTTTTCTCCCCCCCTTTTTCTCAGTTGTTTTTATGAGACTAGATGCTTGGAGACAAAGCTAACACAACAAGAAATTTTAAAAACATGGTTTCAAACAGCCTCACTGTCTTATTGATAAACTGATATATTGTTATTAAACTATTAATTCAGTCTTCAAATTTCCATAGTTCTTTCAGAAACACTGGGAGACACTTTAAGAATAATGCATTTTGTCCATCATTTACTTTCATCTGTCATTTAAATACTGATTTTTTCCCCCATAGGGGAAAAAAAAAGAAAGTTTTACCACTGTTTTCAACATGCTGTCAAGGATGTCTTTATTGTCATCCCAGGAGATGTCTATGCAATTTCCTCTCCCTGAAGGGATGATACACCGACCTTGCTTATTCAGGCAGAATGAAGTAGGTTATGGTGGCACTACCCACCTCCTACATATAATTTCACTCTCTATCAGCAGAGAGACAAAAGAAACTTGAAGAATTAAAATCTCTTCCACTTCATTTTCTCAGTGCTCCTTTTAGATGGAATTTGGAAACTGAGGTTGAACGTTAATTAAGGTTTAAAGATTTGCAAACTCCCTCTCAAAGTCAACCCATTCATAAGTGGTCTTACTAACTGATAAAAGAGAGAGAGGAGAAAGGCAGGAAGCATCTTCTGAAACCTCAGAGACAGAATGGGTTCAACAGACATGCCCAGAAGTGGCAGTTCCAATACAATGTGCCTGGGAGAAACTTAACATGTCTGATTCCATATCGCTTCTATCTCCCTTGCTGCTATGACCTGGAGTTTAGAAACTTCTGTTTAGCACTACACACAGACATGTTAATCATCAAAGGAATTTGCAAAGGAATTTACAGCTGAGATTTGCAGAAAACTGCTTTTTTATCCCAAACCTACATCACTCAAGGAAATAAGGGAATATGCACAGAAATGACTACTCTATGTTTAAAGTCTGCAAGAATGACATGACCAGATTCCCGCACCAAAATCACATGACCAAGGACAAAAGAAATCACTCAACATTCCTCAGATGCCAGTTACCTTTTCATTCCAACCCCCTCCGGCGTTCCCCCCTTCCTAACATAAAGTAAGCTCAAATCTCATGCTGGGGAAGATGGTTCTTTGGGACAGTAACTGCCATGTCCTCCATTTGCTGGTTTTCCAAATGAAGTCACTTCCTTGCCCCAAATCTTGGCTTTCAACTTATTGGTCTGCTGTGCAGCAAGTGGAATGAGTGTGGACTCGTTTACAACACTCCTTTGTTTAAGGAAAACACTTCTTACATAAGTAAAAAATGTATATATTATGAGATGCTATGACAACATAGTTTCTAAGAGCAGGTTTTTTTTTCATGTTTTTGCTAAAATGGTTAAGATTCTGTTCAATTTGTTTTTCAAAAAGTTAAGAATTATATCATACTCCCCAAATTAGGGGGGAGATTAAAGAATATATAATGAATTACTTCCTCAGATTAGGTTAATGAATATAATAAAAATGACCTCTGAAACATTAATAGGACCAATGCCTGGAGGCTGCGAAGTAGTTTGACCAGTCTTAGGGACACGTTACCAAGTGTCAATGCATGTTATTCTTTAAAATCTCAATTTAGTAACAATTACATTTAGTTAATTTTAAGTTAATTTTTCAAGTAATTGCTCTTGCAGATAAGAATAGAATATTCATTGGTATGAAATTATGCCCAAGACCTATTTGCAAAGTCCCCATGTCTATCATCCATCCATCCATCCATAAGATTTTATTATCTTATTTATTCTGCAAAATTTATTGTCAAGTGCCATGCATTATCTTAGGTACTGAGGATATAGAACTAAAAATGATACATTCCCTTTCCTTAAGGAAGTTCAAAGTCTAATTATCAAAACACATTTGCAAGGTAATAAATACAATTACAATATTGTATTTTAAATAATATTTCAAAAGTATATACAGCTTTATATTTTTAAGGTATAAATAAGAATGGTAAATTGTGCTACAGAGAAGGAAAATTAGAAAAGATTTTATGGCAGACATTTAAGCAGGAAACCATGGCAAAATTATACTAAAATGATATAAATTACTCTGACCTTGAATCCTTAACCCCCAAAATTGGATTACCATTTTCTATTAAAGAATGGAGCTTAAAGAGATCAATTAACTTGCCTAAAGTTGCCTAGTGACTAGAAGTCATTTTGGATTTTTATCTAAGCCATTGTCTCTCTAAAACCTGTGTTCTTTCATACTCATTCCCATGCCTCCTTGTCTGAGACCCTCTGTAAAGATTTCTCTCCTTTCTCTGCTTATTTTCAAGATCATTGCCACTAAATACATTTCTTCTTTTTTGAGGACCCTTATTGTATTTAGATTCAAGGAACTATAGAATCATAGAAATGGAAGAGATATTTGAAGGCATCTAATTCATCACAGTTCTTTCAAAGCAGGGAAAAAGAAAAAAGATCCCAGTGAAGTTAAGTCACTCGAACAAGGTCAGAAAGCTAGTTAGTTGTAGAATAGTTCCAGAATCATCTAGTCCAGGCACATTCCCTTATGCCTAAACTGTCCCTTCTCTGGGTGATCATAATATCCAGCAGATATAGTTCGCTTTAGGGAAAGAACTGGCTTTCTTTTTTTTATCCTTAAAAAACGTGCTAAGTATTGGGGATGGGAAGCCAAGAGCCATGAAACGAAAGGTAACAAATACAAAAATAATTCTGTTCAACACAAGAAATGCAAAGAATTGGGAAGTAAAAGAAGAATCAGGAAGGCAGAGCATACAGGCTGGAGGCTCAAACTGTCAAGGTCAGGGAAGCCTACATGGCATGTTAATTGTGTGGCTACAAGTTGAATCCCCTCGAAGGAGGACTTCAACTACCTCCATTTTGACCTCAGTCTTTACTTTCGAATTGATTAAGTTCTTCTTTCTAGCTTATCTCTTTTTCTTTTAATTTTTTTAATGTTTATTTATTTTTGAGAGAGAGAGAGTGAGGGGAGGGATGGAGAGAGAGAGAGTGAGACACAAGCAGGCTTCAGGCTCTGAGCCACCAGCACAGAGCCGGACACAGGGCTTGAACTCACAAACGGCGAGATCATGACCTGAGCTGAAGTTGGATGCCCAACCAAGTGAGCCACCCAGGTGCCCCATTTCTAGCTTATCTCTTAACTCAAAAGACGCTGCAGAGCCAAGCACCCCATGATAGAACAGAAACCACTCCCTTAAGCAATAGGGACTGACCTAGAGCCAGCAAGACTCCATGTGATGGACCCCAAATGATCCACCTGACCTTTACTGCTCAGCTGCGTGTACCCACTGATCTTTGTCCCACACTTTCCTTAGATAAACCTTGAAGTGTTTTCAGTAGTTTGGAGACCATCTTAGTCTTCTGTCTTCCTGATGTTGGCCTCACTGAAATAAATTCCTGTCCTGTTTCAACACTTCCTCTCCCTCTGTGGATTTTGCCTGCAGAGAACTTGGTCTGTTTGTGGACCCGAAGCCAGGTGTAAATGCACTCCTGCTCCCCATTTACATTCTTTGTCTTCAACTTTCAGGAAATGCTACCATAGTCATCAATTACCTTATAGTATGGAAATGAAGGAAAATGAATTACATTCCATTTCTGAGATTATGTTGTTAAATAAAAGCCAAATTCATATACATAGTGTATATGTGTATATATATATATATATATATATACATGTACATACAATGGAATGTTACTTAGCCATTGAAAAGAATGAAATCTTGTCATTTGCAATGATGTGGGTAGGGCTAGAGTATATTATTTTAGGTGAAATAAGTCAGTCAGAGGAAGACAAATACCACATGATATCACTCATATGTGGAATTTAAGAAACAAAACAGATGGACATATGGGAAAGGGATGGAGGAAGAAAGAGAGAGGGGGACAAACCATAAGAGACTCTTAAAGAGAAAGAACAAACTGAGGGTTGATGGAGGGTTGATGGAGGTGAGTGGGGTATGGGCTAGATAGGTGATGGGTACTAAGGAGGGCACTTGTTATGGGTGTTGTATATAATTGATGAATCACTGAATTCTACTCCTGAAACCAATATTTCACTGTACATTCACTAAGGAGAATTTAAATAAAATTGTAAAAAAACCCCAAATCCTAAGTTAGTAAGGAGAGACTGTTAGAAAAGATTGTGGCAAGATGGGGTAGGGGCAGGATGGGACGATTCCAGGTGGAAGGGGGCTTTTTCAATAGGGAGAACACTGACAATAACCCAGGTTAGAGTTATTAGATAGGCACAAAGGTTGTGGGTTTTTTATTTGGTTTTTTTTGTTGTTGTTTTGTTTTGTTTTTATAGGGAGGAATAAACAAGCCTAGAAAGACCCATGAGTGGGAATGTAGGAATATAGGAATATAAGATAGCCTGATGGGAGAATAGATCAGAGATTAACCTTGAGGCCAGGCTGTTCTCAAAAGGGGCTGTGTGCGAGCTCACTGAGGGTGGGTCAAGTTCAGGGGCCTGAGGGAAGGAGAGAAACTGAACCAAAGTTTGACTAACAAGCCTTTTGCTCCCATAGGTCTGAGAGCATAAGAAGTTCAACGAATCTTTTATGGCATAACGGATGGTAAGTCTAGATGGACTATGGCCTAATCACAGATAAAGGGGTGGGAAAGAAGAGTATCCATGAGTCTTAGTTGAATCATAAGGGAAGGGTTGTTCCTCGATGTAAGTCTTTTTCCAGAACACAAAGGATGGGGAGGATTTGTTAACTTTTGCTGATTTCCAGGAACACAGGTACCAGGTAAAATTCCACACTGTAAACTTGAAGCAGAAAGAAGGAATTATCTGTGAGAGCTGAGATGGGAGTCAGATAAGAGTCTCATGGAAATTAGGATTCAAAGTCACCAAAATGGTATCTGAAGTCTGCAGAAATGCTAAGAACACTTGTGCACACTCCATGGAGCAAGTCATGGTGGCTGGTCCTCCTCTATTCCAGTAGCAGGATGCTTGTCTGCTCCTTGAAGACAGATCATTTGCCTCTCTTCTCTGTATGTATCCCTAGAACCTGACGTCAAGTAAGTGGCAGGACTTAATTTCTGTTTCTAGTGTTTGTTTCCCTTAATTCACATTATTTTTGTAGAGAAAGCACAAGGGTTTTTTGTGATTGACATAAAGATCATGTTGGTCTGTGGATGCATTATAATGCCACTGCAGTATAAAATGCAGCTGTAGGAAGGAGCCCCTGGGGGCCACAGAGCCCTGTGCCCTGTGCGAGGCAATGCGGCTGGAGAGAGGCCTGGGCAGGGTTGCCTCCACTGCAGGAGCGACCCCAGAGCCCTCAGGGAACTCAGCAGGAATCATCTGTGTTGGAGAAAATAGGAAATTCCAAGCTCCCAGTGGAAATAGGATGTGAATATCCTATTAAAGATATATCCAATTAAAGATATAATTGTAGGACAGAATTATGGCTTATGTTTTCTAAGCTTATTGTTTAATAAAAATGCAGATGACTCACAGATATTGTTGCTGAGATTTTTGTCACATAAAGTCTTTTCTTCCAAAGTACCGAGGAACAGAATTTCTTCTGAAAAAATACCAATCATTAATGTACAACAAACTGGTCAACATTGGAAGAACTTCCACCTTGTACTGGGTCAACCAGATCAGTTACACAAGGAGTGCCTGCAATTGGACATAGCCTGGATACGTGGTCTTCTTAAACACCCATTTTCACATGGACGGGCCACCCCCAAATGTACCACAATGGCATTGAATTGAAGAAGCTAATTGAGAAAAACCAGGGCAAAGACACTCGGACCCTCCTCTGTCTTCTGAAAGCAGGATACAAATATCCCATATGAAAAATACCCTCCCTGTACTAAGGAGTAAAGAGATATCCTTATCATTGGAGATAGGGAGTTGAAAGTTAAGAAAACTATAGAAATAAACCTTATTACTTTTTTACTACTGTACTACCCCAGCCCAAATTCCACTTAGAATTCCTTACTAATTAATGCTCACAAACACCTGTTTTCCTTATCCTGGAAATTCCTCACAAATCTGTGTCTTTGTCTCAAATGTATAAAAACTGCTTTCCTTGGTCATTTCTTGGGGTCTCAATTTCACTATTGGGTCTCCATGCACACATAAGAAAACTTTGTGGTTTTTTTCCCTCCTGCTAATCTGCCTCATGTAAATGGAATTCTTGTCCAGCTGGAAGACCCTGAGGGTAGAGGATGAATTCTCTCTCCCCAACACACACTTGGTGGCTATTTGTTGGGAAGAGATGAGGAAGAAAACTTCACAGCATTATTAGCCACAAATGAAAGTGAGTACGCCCTCATATGGGATGATAGTATGAATTGGGGTATTCTTTGCACAATAGCTCTAGCTGATCACTCTAGTCTGAACTCAGACTTCCTGTTACCATGATCTATGTCAAGTAACAGCTGGAGGTTCCCAGAGTCTTGTTTTTTCTTTCATACCCACTACAGTTTGGAGAAGAGGTATAGAGGAAGAAGGAAGAAGCTCAAAGGGATATTCCAGTTGAGAGGAAAACCCATGAAGACTATGTGGTAAAGTAGAAAGAGCCATATGAACTATAGGAAAATAAATAAAAACACGGGAGGCATTAATACCCTTATTGATCTATGATATTATATTTCCATGAAACTGGAATTTTTCTAGCTAAATGTTGTTTATTAATAGGTTCAATTCTATTGGGTTAAGAAATAGCCTCTGCATGATTTTTTTTTTTTTTTTTGATACACTACATTGTTGATTTTGGTAAAAATGTTCCAAAGGCACCTGAAAAGAATGTCAATTCTTTCATCACTGGGGGAAATGTTGGAAATGTTCTATACATGACCATTTGGTCATGTTTGTTCATTGTAGTATTCAGAACTTCTATAATTTTCCTAATTTCTTCCAGCTTGTTTTAATAGCTATTGAGTGAACTGCATTAACGTTATGCTGATAGATTTGTGTATTTCTCTGTTTAGTTAGTTCTGTCATTTGGGGCTTGTTTTATATCATTTGAAGTTATGATTTTTAGTATATAGATTTCAAAAATTCTCATATCTTCCAATTGGATTGACTCACTTGAAATATATTTATCTTTTGTAATGCTTCTTATCTGCAAACCTCCTTTGTCTGATGTTAGTAAAGCAATCATAGTTTTCTCTTCATAGTATTTACACAATCTATCCTCCCCCACCCTTTTACATTCAACCATCTTAAGTGATATCTCTTGTGGTAGCATGCATCTTATTGTATTCAGTCTGACAGTCTACAGTCTAGCCTCCCTTTAAATTTTTTTTTATTCCATTTTTTTTTTCTCTCAGAAAGTTGGTTATAAATTCTTTCACCATTCTCTATCTGGCTACTCTAGAGATCACCAAATGCATCACTGACTTTTTTTTTTTTAATGTGTATTTATTTTTGAGAGAGAGAGAGAGAGAGAGACAGAGTGCAAGTGGGGGAGGGACAGAGAGAGAGGGAGACAGAATCTGAAGCAGGCTCCAGGCTCTGAGATGTTAGCACAGAGCCAGACGTAGAGCTCCAACTCAAAAACTATGAGATCATGACTTGAGCCAGTTGGACGCTTAACCAACTGAGCCACCCAGGTGCCCCTCCTTCACTGACTTCTTGATGCTGCTGGATAATTAGATTTTTTAATCTATTTAGCCTCTTCCCTTGTTTTATCATTGTTGTCATGAATTTACTTCTACATTTATTTAAAACTTGACAAGGCATTGTGTACAGATCCAAGTCATTTATATTAACACATATATCTACCATTTCCAGGATTCTTCTTTTACATCTGCAGTTCCATTTTTCCATGTAGAATCACTTTCTTTCAGCCTGCGGCAATCTCTAATATTGTAGTCAGATCTGCTGCTGCTGAGTACTCCAAGCCTTTGTTCATTTGAAAATGTCTCTGTTGAAACTTCAATGTTCTAGGATAGTTCCTATGGTATGTAGAATTCTAGTTTGCAAATTTTTTCCTGTAGCACTTTAAAAATATGATTTCATTGTTTTTTAGATTTCATTGTTTCTATTGAGAAGTCAGCTGTCAGTTTTTTGTCACTTTTTCTGATGATAATGTGGTTTTTCCTCTGACTGTTATTAAGAATTTATCTGTCATTGGTTTTCAATGGTTTTGCTATAGTGTTTATGTATGTGGTTTTCCTTTCCTTTATCCCACTTGGATTACCTGAACTTCTTTAATCTGTGTGGTATCTTTTATTAGCTTCGAAAAGTCTCAGCAATTTTCTCTTTAAATACTTTTTATAGATCTCTGTATTTTTTTATTAAACTATTTCTTTTTACTAATCTTACTAATCTTGGCCTCTTCTGTGTCTAGTTGATTATTATTCATAGATTTCACCTCTTTATTTTGTCTATTTTTTCACACATTTTAACTATATCAGCTAGAGTTATGTTAAAGTCTTTGTTTGCTGGCTTTAGTATCAACCTCACTTGTGGGCATATATCTACTGTTTGTTTTTTCTTTCATTATCAGTCTTTTTTTTTATCTTTTCCTGTATTTAGAATTTTTTTATTCCTAAAATTTCTAAATAAAAAAACTACAAAGGAACTCTTTGATTTCATCTTTTGCCAGAATGGAGTTTCCCATTGTTGTGTTAGGGTGAAGGGCTGATTATCTTACTCTTATCAGAAATTTAGCTGTGTCAAGGCTGCTTGGCAGTTTTAATAATACTCAGACTACCTTAATTTTGTCCTAGAGTGTGGTTTTCCCAAATTTTGCTTGTGAGCATAATGGGTGTTAGTCTCCTCAGCCATGAGAGACTACAGGGAATTCAGTTCTGCCCTTCTAAGGTACGCAGTCCAGCTGTCTAGAATTTTACCTTTTGAAGATAAAATCTGTCAAATGTTTTGACAGGGAGACTAGCTGTACACTTGAGGAAGGTCCCGCATCTCTGGCAGGACTTTGTTTCCCAAGCACTAACTGGCTGTAGACTTCAGTCTTTCTTTGAAAAACTTTTACTATAAATCTCTTGCATCCCACACACAGCCATAGAACTCAGAAAATATGCCATTAGTGAAAACTGTCTTGTATTTGAGGTCCCTTGAGTTTCCAATTTGTTGCTTGAGATCCACACAACTGCTTTGCTGGTGTCCCTGTCACCCAGGAGCTTCCAAGTCTTGCTATAAAAGTTATTTCAGGATTTGCTAATGTCTTCATTAAATAGAAATGGCTAGCAACCATCACCTTCACCTTGGACAGATTCTTGCTTTTTTGGAATCGTGGTTCATCTAGTCTCATTTCTTCCATGGTTTCCTAACGCCTTTAAAATATACTTTTTGTATTTTCTAGCTTTTTCTAGTTGTTGAGTTGGAGGGTGGCCATTCACCACCTCCTACCTTTATTTAGTAGCTGACATCTTGTGAGTATTCACATGATTCTTGTTCTCATTTGAAATCTATCACTTACAGTCTTTGGTTCATTCATCATATTCTTATATTGTTTTATTGCTTAATGTATACTAGTCTTATTCCCTTGGAAATTACAAATGTTGAGGGAAGAAATGTTTTATATCTTTGTTTACCTATCATAATAATGAACATAGCATAATTAAAAGCCAATTAGAAACATCTGATGGTTGAAAAAGCTAGTCTGTGGGACACGATAAATATTCATCACAATCACAATTCTGCCAGCTTTATCCTTGTAAATCCTCCTCTAATCAATATATCCAGTTATCTATTCATATGTATACCCTCTCTCTCTCTGACCCCCTGCAAGTTGTCTTCATAAAACTCTTCTCAAGGACTGATAAAGTATATATGAAACAAATCTACAGCTTTTGTGAATCCGCTTACAAAACAAAGTGGTTCTTTGCATTGTTTCTTATCCCTTAAGTGTGAAATCCATCCAAGAATTTAGGGCAATGAAGGTTTACTTCTCATGATCAACTTGCATGCTTCCTTCAATTAAGCAATAAGAATTCTCTAATCCATGTAGTTTCTTCTTTGCCCTGATTGCTATGAAGATAAAGCCTATTTTGTTGTTGTGTGTCGATTAGAGTTGTGTGAATGTGTGTGTGTAATCTATTTTTATTCTTACTCCTTAGCCTTGTTTCTTTATGCGGTATGTGTTAACTGTACTCATATAATTGTATTTGTGTATTATTACAAGCATACCAAATTTTGAAAATGGGTAAGAGTCTATATATTTAAATAAAGCCAACATGATGCACTGGAGAGCCAGAGGCTCATCAACTTTGACAGGAGTTAGGCTTTTTTATTCCCAGAACAAGGTTAACATCATTCAGTTAATATTTGCCAAATATTGAATCATTACCACAACCTCATATGATTCTTATCATTTATTTTTCCTGATTTGTATTTTTTACTCATAAAAAGCTTTATTTTTATCATGATATTTTTTCATGATACAAACTCAAGGTTTGTGTGTTTAAAATTTACATAAAAAAGTGTAAAATTTACAAAACTTTCTAAAGGTTTCCAACATAAACTTTGGGAATCTGGAAGTATCTGAAAAATCAAGTTACTTTTTAAAGTTTTACTATAACAGCAAGAGACAAAGATAAAACTCTGCCAGAGGATTTTATGAGAAAGAGTCCAATATTTGGGTGACATAATAGGCTATAATACCAAAGCTTTATGGACCTGTGGTATTAATAGGTTAGGGAAAAATTGATAAGTCTTTAATAACTCTAACATTTTCTTTTCAATAACTATAGTTAGCATTTGTGCCCAAATGTTATACCACTGGCAATTTCATTTTCCACATGTCAAATAAGCTCTGCCCATCAGAAAGCAGATTGTTAATTCCATTCGTGCATGTTCACCCAGTAGAAGACAATGTTCTTTGAAGGATCACTTCAAATAAAAAGGACAATTTGTGTAATTATTTGAGGCTTACTAGTAATGATTATAGTCCTGAATCAAACTTAAGTTCATGCAACCACAATTTGTAAACGTGTAGTCAATTGTAGGTTTGGTATATAAGGCTAAATGAATGCTCACTGAGGGCCAATGTTGGAGCAAGTTGAACAAAATCAGTCCTCTAAGTAATTAATAACCTAAATATGTTCTGTGGTGGCTTCTCCAACATTCTACCAAGACCACATTAGTTTATTAAAAAAGTAATCACAAGTGATTTTTATAAACAAAGACTTTATTTCAAATATATTGTACAGTTTGTGTGTAATTAGGATTGCTTTCCAGACTCTAAAATTTAATACTAAATTGAACAGGCAATATACAAAATGGCGGTGTTTACTTAGGCCTACTGACTTCCTACAGTTGTTCTGGTAATTTTTTTTTTCTTCTTAAATTGAATCAGAGACATCAATGATAAAACAACTTCCATCCTCTTGGTTCTATTGTGAATAGCAACAAAATACCATTCCATTCCATATTCGCCTGAATATTTAGACAATGGCAGTAATGGGGGAGTAAAATCTCATGAATCTGGACCTGACTAATTGGAAAATAGTGATTATTGTGATCAGAGCTGAACTGGTTCATTCTTGGTGGTAAAAATAGTTTGCTAAGCAAATTGGTAGAACAAACAAGATTGTAGGACAGATGTTTAGCCTGTTTAAGAAAACATAACTATTTTTAAGAACTTTTAGCAATACTATTGCATACACTTTACACTCTAATTACAATGCTTACTTATAAAACAGGTCTTCTCAGCTAGCTCTTAGGTTGCTTTAGTAGTTCAAGAAAAATAAATCTATTTTTTTCATAAATATTCTTTAGTTCAGACATTGGACTAATTCATGCTTCCCTTCACCTCCATTGCTATAACTGAGGTTTCAGTGATGGTGTTAAGTTATAAATAGGGCTGACTTCTGAACTTTAAAATTTGGTAAGAATGACAGCGTCCTGATGTCTTAAAAACACATGTGAACGTCCTCAAACACCAACGACTGAAATTGGCAAAATTGAGATAAATGAAAAAAAGAGAATGAGTTTCTTTTCACTATTGCCAGTATTTTTTGGTTGTTGAAGGCATTGACAGTAAGGAAACAATCCGTTATTGCATGCTAGTCCTAAATATTCCATAAGAAACTAAAGTACATAAAGGCCAAGAATAGAATGCTTCTAAACTGAAGTATCACAGAACAAAACTAAATGAACTTTATTTGGTAGGAAAGAGAGGGTGGTGGTTGGGACTTAACACCTTGAGTGATCAGGTTTCATAACCAGACAAGATTTTCCCTGCCCACATACAGTTAGCATATCCTGATAATGCTGTTTTTTGAAGTAACAGTATGAGACTGTGACCAGTGTAGCCATAGGCGGTCTATTATAATAAACACTGCATGGGATGTTTATCTCTTCACTTCTACAATGGATATTTTCCTTTCAAATAACCTCAGTTCATTTTGCAAATACTAAGTGGGCGTAGCTTTGTGTGTTTCAGTTATATTTTCAGTGTTGCACTCGCTTGGAGTCTCTGAAGCCTCCTGCTTTGCCCATGAACAATGCCAGAGCAGAGAAACAAGGATAACACACACACAAGCATGGTACTGGGGTACTGGTGGATCAAAAACAATCTACCAAGTGACAGATCGATAGCTTTTTCCAAACTCTTGCCTCTTTCTGACCCTAAGCTTCAAGGTTTTCACAGAGGCTTAAGGTTAAAGTATGGTAGGGCACAGGATCTGCAAAATTGGACATGCAAAGAAAGTCAATAGGAGAGGAAAACAGCCCCACCTCCTGGTTGTTTTGAAATACCAGCGTGTGCAGCATGATTATTTGGAGCTGTTGAATAGCAACAGCTTTATCTCTATCCCTAGAGATTCTGATTGACTACATCTGGAGTTGGGCCCAGGAATCTACATTTTTAACAGTTAATTCTGAAGCAGGTGGTCCATGGACCAGACTTTGTAAAATACTTCTGTTAAGGGACACAATGGGCAAAGTGTTAGTAGACTATATCCTCTTTATATACTTACTTTATGTTTATTTGGACCACATGCTATCTGACCTAGCATCTTGATACTTATTTAAAAACCAAGCAAGCAACCAAGGAAACAAACAAAAGCCCCTGCAGGAACCTATTACACATAGAACTATCAAGATAGAAAAACATCATATGGTGAGAAAGACCAGCAAAAATGGTGGCTTCTCTTTTTTAACATTTGCTTTAAAAATTGAAGGTAGAATCCAGAAGCTAACTTAAGAGTGTTGAACAATTTAGAAACACCCATCATCCTAAATTAGATACCAGCAAGGTGAAAATTATTTCTAGTTCTTAGCAATTTCATAACCTAAAATGTGTATGCTTTCTATACACACAGGATAAAATAGAATTCTAAAGTGTAGAAACCCTGCCCCAATGATAGTGTCAAGCTTAGGAGAAGAACATTAAAAATCCTTCAGGCTGTAGGATTTTAAAGAGTATTAGACTCCATTACCTATGAGAGCTATAGCTTTTGACCTTACTGTGAAGCTAGGAAGGGATGCCGTATAAAAAGGTCCAGGGGTCCTTCTTGCAATGCCCACCATGAAGGACTAAACCCTGAGCTCTCAGTTCAAAGTCAACTTCAGGAAGTGGGGGTAATTTATATTGAAAACTAAATGGCTTTCCATACTTTTACTCTTTTCATAATTAAAGATTATACCCTCATAACAAGAATTGTGAAAAGAAACACAGTATAATAGGTAAAGAACACATTTGCTGTTTTTATTGGTGCCTTGCATGGCAGTAATACTGAAAAAAAGAATGCAAAAACAAAAAAACAAAAAACAAACAAAAAAAACAGGTTGGTGGCAACCCACATCTTTTTTTTTAAGAGTACATAAACTCCTGTTTTTATTGTGGCATGAATGGTAACATAAAACCAAAAACATGAAAATATACAACTTATATTACACTATGTGTTATGAACAAAATATAAATCTATAACTCTATGTTATATTTACATAATTATTTATTTTATTAAATTTCAAGTGAGATGGTAGGTTGCACATACTTTGTTTTAAGCTCCAGGCATTTGATTGTCTCTTTTCTACTTTTTTCCCCCATTTTTACTCATAAAATCCAAAATGTTAGACGGACTAAGAGCTTTAGAGCCAGTGGAGCTGTATAAATACTGTTTTAGTGAACCAGTGACAGACACACTGGGGAGAACAGGAATCAATCAGTAGAAAACTTAACACAACATCATCTTCAACTTGGGAAACTGATAGTTATAGGAAACTTTAAAATTAAATACTGTAAAAGCCTGTCTAAACAAAAACTTATGCCCTATACGACAAAGAGATATCTGAACCACTTTAAGTGGGCTTCATAATTTTCCTTGCAGACCCCATAATTTTTATTTTACTATTAACTTGATAGACAAATATTTTATAAACCTGTTTGCAAATATACAGTTGTTTATTACAATTCAATAATTTACCCATTAGAATGAATGAAAATGTAATTACTTTTGATGTTTTAAATGTGATATAAGAGATTTCTTCTGGAAACAGTAACAACTTCTGGATTAAGAAAATATCTGAAATTGGGACCACAAAATAGTTAAAGATAACTTTCTTTAAATGAATTAAGGTAAAAGTCTACTCCAAAATCAAATCTATGAAATAATTTCATCAAAGACAACTCTTTTATATTTGTTCCTTATAAGAGGGTTTGGTTTCAATAATAGTTATGATCTTTGGGAGGGATTTTATATATGGTTAACTTTTAAATGCAGATGCCAAATAAATGTAAAAAATTGACTTAAGTAATTTAGGTACAAATGTACTGAAGAACAGTTTTGTATTTTATCCAATTGCCAAGCCAAAGTATTTGTATTTTATCCAAGTAACCAGCCAAATTAGTAGTATCTTGTAAATGAGCAATTTGAACCTATTTTCTCCAGTGATATTCTCTTAGATTCATTTTATAACATGACTATTTTTAGATGAATTGATCACAATAGCCATAAATCAGAATTCAGGCAAGATTATTCCTCAGTACTGGGGTGAGTGTGTGCATGTGTGTGTGTGTGTGTGTATGCATGTGTGTATGCGTTTGTGTGTGTGAGAGAGAGGGAGAGAGAAAGGGAGCAAGAGAGAGGGAGAATGAGAGGGGATATATGAACGGGGAGGTAGGAAAGGATAGAGTAGGGAAATGTTAGCTTCATTTCAGTTTGATCTTCCTCTCATTTCCTCAACTTTAGCTTTTTTGATCATCATGGGGCACAGAAAAAGAATACAAGGTTTTAGGATCCTTTATAAAAATGATAAACCAATCAAATGCCAAAAAGGCAATGTGTTAACACAGTAAGTTGCTATTCATAGCACCTTTAATCAAAGGACATCAAAGCACTTTAAACATCAACATAATTTTTTTTCGTTTTCTTTTGGGGAAAACCAAGGCAAAGAAATTGCGACAGCCAGCGAATCCTATGTCAGAACAAGAGAACAGAACACAAGGCTCTGGACTTCCTGTTTTAGTCCACCATGGTGTAGTCTCTCTGACATAAACCTAACTAAATAAAATTAACTTCTGAATTTCAGCAGTTAAAGGTCACCATTAACAATTTCATTTTCCCCTTCAAATAAAACAGAATAAAAAACGAACAAAAAAAGACCACACAGAAGTGTTTTGTCAACTCACTGGTAAGTGTGTTAGAATTGGTTTCAGCTGTGATTGCCCTCAGTGGCATCTACCTGGAGCTAAAACAAAGTATTCTTGTAGCCCAAAGTAATGAAATGAAAACAAAGCATCTTTATAACGTGGTGTAAAATAAGTATCCAGCAAACGTGAGAGGTGAACCCACATAAGAATTTGTTAACAAAGACGAAGAACAAATTTTTAAAAATCTGTTTTCACATTGTACATAATAACGATATAAAACGAGTGTCTATTTTTTTCCTTATCCAGAGTGCTTAAAAACAACAAACAAAAACAAAAAAAAATGGCTCTAGATGACTGTGGCAATTACATAACTAAAATGAGTGATGAGAGCATAAGTTAATTAAGATTGAACACGACCCTCCTATTCACTCCTTTGTATGAAACACCAGTACTTGACGTTGTTGGGGCCAAATTTTTAAAAAGGAGAAAATGTACTGAAGGAGAAGTAAAATTGTGTGGGTGAATGTGTGTGTGTGTGTGTGTGTGTGTGTGTGTGTATAAATATATATATATAAATGAGTTGGAAGATGGGAATTCGTTTTAAATATCTAACAGCTTATTGGCTGTACTTCCAAATCAGAGGAGAATAAAATAGAGAGGGAGAAATAAATTATACATAACTTACTAATCTGGGAACAGCTGACCATTATTATTATTATTACTATTATTATTATTATTATTTTATCATCATCATCATTACAACACTAGCAAAAAGAGGCAGTTCAAATGAAAATACAGTCATCAAAAACAAACAGAAAAACAAAACAAAATCTCTGACATGCAAGATATGATCAGCTCCTCCAAGCAAAACCCCAGAGCAAGTCTTTTGAGAGAGAGAAAAATAAAAAGGATTCTTTTTCTTATTTATATGTAAAAATCAAACTTTTGGGTCAGGTTTGAGGGGTGAGATAGCAAAATGATGACTGGAGTGAAAACCATAGCACATCCAAGCTCCTGGTTGGAGTATTTACTGTCTGATGCCTCAGCACAAATAATGGCAATTGACTTTAAACGATTTTGCGTTTATTTGTACAAGCCCTATAACTGTCGTGGCATTTGGTTGGCAAAATCTAAACAAGCGGTTCTGTCACCATCAGTTGTCGCTCTATGCACATACTCTGCTGGAACCAAAAATTGGCCTTCAGTGGATTCCTCTTACAGCGAGTGAAGAGTCGTAGCGACGCTCACTAGGTTCAGCCCGGCTCCATTTTGTTGGGCTGCAATGACTTTTAATCAAATCCTGCTCTTTATGGTATGGGATGCACATGGCCCACAATTGTGAAATGCAAATGGCCTCCGCCTCATTCCATGGAGAGATGAAAAATACCTTATAAAAGCATCAGTTCCATTTCCTGATCAGGAAAGGATGGAATGTTGAAGAAATAAGCTAATTCTGTGTTCCTGGAAAATGGCCAAATATATTCAAGGAAAACAATGATTGTTTTGCTCAAAGTTATCAATAGGAAAAACAAACAGAAATCATTAAGTAGCAAACATTAGTGGAACCAACTGATCAGGAAGAAGGGACATCTGGGAACAGTTTGCTAGTAGCTTCCATGTTATATGTGCACACCTCTATTACACAGGGCCGCCCAATCCATCCAATAATCATATTAGAAATTTAAAAATATAATTTCTGAGCCCTATCTTGGTTGTCATTTGAAGTGCAAAGTCAAGGTCAAGGTTGCTTCCAGACCAGTCACTTAGGAGGATGTGGGATTTCATCCCCAGATGTGGGTTTAACTCACAATGGTTCAATGTTATTCCTATTAGTACCATAATCACACACATACATACACACAAAAATCCAAGATCAGAAAATATTTTTTTCTCTAAATTTCTTATGTCTCTCTCTCTCTCTCTCTCTCTCTTCACCTGAGAACAGCACCTACAGTTTCCATTAAAAAAAAAAAAGTCAAATCTCACCAGCTGCTGGTATTTCAGGTTTTCCAAGGGATTGTCTAAGATATAACACTGTCCTAACTTAAGAAGGAACAGGAAAAAGGAAAGGAAAAAAAAGGAACTGGGTCAACACTTCAGTACAAATTTGGCACTTGCTCAAAGATGTAGTGTGGTGTGCAATAGACAAAGAAAGTCCTCTGAAGAAAATAATTGCTTATTTTGTGGTGGATAGCAAGGAAGTTAAAAACAGGCTCTTTTTCCCACTTCCCCCCCATGCACAGACTTCCATCTTTAAAGTATAGAGATGGAGAAGGTGGAGAGAAGTAAAGAGAAATTCATCTTTCTTTTTTTCTGTCAGGTGCATTACAAAAAAAAAAAAAAAGAAAGAAAAGAAAAAAAAAGGAAAAAAAAAGGAAAGGAAAGGAAAAGGAAAAAACCCAGAAGCCCCAAAAAACAAAACAAAACTTATTTCTTTTTAAAAATTGTAGCACAAAACAACAAAACACATTCACAAGCCACTTGTTGGCACTGTGTACCTGAGTGAGAATTTCTAGAACATTGTAGAACAAACAGCCATAAAGTTTATTAAAAAAAAAAAAGTTGACGGGTAAGACTTCAGTGCTTGGATGTAGCAGCTGAATTACTGGCATTATTTTACCCATAGCTTATTTCAATCTCTTGTTGTTGATATTGTTGTTTGCTTGTATTTTTTTTTTTTTTCCTTTCCAAGCCTTTTGAGGCTGAGGTCTATTAGTCAGCTGATGTCCCAACTATTTAAGACTAACAGTTAAAGTAACAGTCAGTGTATGAGAAAGTTAATGTGCTTGGCCACTGGTAAGGATGAACCAGCTAGGGCTTCTTTAAGTCCTAAGGTCACAACCATTTTTTGACCCTTATCAGTTGGCTTGTCCTGCAATATGGTTTTCACTGTCACTCCCATAATCTACATCTGGATCATCTTCTTCCTCATCAAACTCATCATAAATTTCTCCGTTGATGTCCTCAGCCTGTATCTCTTCTTTGATATGTGGCTCCTCTCCTTTCACACCATAAGTGCTCTGGATAACGGGCATCCCAGGCTCGGGGCTGCTAGACACGCTTGAGTGCTCCGAGGGCAGGTGAGGGGAGGGCATTCCAGCCATGGCGATGGCTCCAGGGTATACCACACCAGCAGTGGCGATGGGGATCTGTGCTTGTTGCCTGTCAGAGAGGAATTCCCAAAAATACACTGTGGGTGAAGGGATAGTCAGATGCAGGCTTTACTGTATAATGAATCTGCTCAGCTTGTCCAGTTCTAAACTACTGATTTTCATCTATTGCCCAACATCTAAAAAATGGTATCCTACTGTGATTGCAATAACTTACTTGTGTGTCATGCTTTATAGGCATTTACATGGGTTACCCACCTGATCCTCAAAATAATTTTTATTCCTATGTTCCCTTATGCAAAAAACCTGAGGTGTAGAAAGATTAAGCAGAAGAACCTCAGTCCTTGACCCCAAGTTCAGTTTTCCTTCACTATAACACTCAGCTTTTTAGAAATAAAGATAATTCAATTTTAATGGGGAAAAAAAACCCTAAAATATGAGAGCTCTCAAAATAAAACTTGACTGCTTGGAACTCACCGGAACTGAACAGTATCACATTGTCCACTTGGTCCCTGCAGTAGCTGGGGGGACAGGAAGCAGGGTCAGCCTCGTGGGTGCACAGCTCTGCAGCTGGAAAGGGCCCTGGGCTATGAAAGATCCTATGCTTGCTTTAAAGTTGTTGCCACAGTCTTGAAATTCTTAACTTTTTAATAGGAACCCCACACATTTTCATTTTGCTGGGAGCTCCTCAAATTATGTAGCTGGTCTTAGTGGGAAGAGATTAATAGATAATGTTCATTTCTGCCTTCTTTCATTCATTCATATGTTTACTATTTCCTCAGCAAGTGTTGGGTTTCATGCTTGGCTTTGAGAAGAGTCGCGCGTCGGGATATAAATCATGGGCCAATGGACAGAGCAGGCAGACTCTTTCAAGAGAACAGGATAGAGCAGACTTTATAAGTCTTTCTCTAAGGTATCTTCCAGCCATTTCAGAACGGTATTTATTATTATAAGCAGCTGTTGGGATCTTACTAACTTATGTTCCAGATATAAGCAACTTTATCTCTGTGCTTTCTGAGAAAATTCTGCAGAAGCAATGATGTTGCAGTTAGCCTAATATGATACTGTAGACAGCCTTGCCATAGGAGGCAGGGTAAAACCTCTTGAGAACTACACTCTTAGTTCGGAAGACAGCTTTCCCATTCACAACCCTGTGGTGCCCTAAATAGAATCCCCACTTTGTGTGATCTACAAAGGCCACATATGTGCCTTGATAGCCCAGAAATCCCCCCATATTCAAAAGTGAGTGTTTCTTTTGGAATCATTTTTATATTGTATTTCCTTAACAAAGATGTTGCAGAATTTGTCAATGGGAAGCCTTGGAAGTAATGAAAACCAACAAAGAAAAGAACCGATAATACTTCTAAGTTGTTAATGACAAGCTTCAAAATTATTTACTATCAGATATTTTATCTTCAAGCCAGCGGGAGTAAAGCTCACACTAGAGCCATTGTTCTAGGAACTCGGGGTGGCTTCATATGGATGTATTCTTTTCAGGATCACGTGGGGGCCAGGCTAATTTCTGAAAATACATTGAGGTCAAGTTCTTTTTCAAAATGCTGCTTTACAGCTCAACGAATATGGTTCACATCCCATTACGCATAACAAGAAGTGTTCCCCATATAAAATTACGGAAAGGTCCATACCCAACATTGAAGTATTGCCGCATTTCCTGCCGCCTATTCCGCATGATTGCCTTGTATTCACCGATGCGCAGCTTTTTGCCATCCACGAGGCAGGTGCGCTTTGGCCTGGGCTTGTATTTGTAGTCAGGGTACTTCTCCAGGTGCTGTTTGCTGAGACGGGCTTGCTCCTCATAATATGGCTGTTTCTCTAGGTTTGTCATAGCTTTCCAGCGAGATCCTATGAGGAAAAGAAGGTTAGGATTCCAATTTGCACAGCTGCTAAGGACAAGAAAATAAATCTAAAATAAAAATGTTGGCTAAAGCCCAGAAATACATAAAAATGTGTTTGATTAGTGAACTATGACTCAAGAGGTGAGATCTCACAAGAACAGGGGTGTTGGTGGCTGTGTAGAGCAAACTGTGTACCCAAAGGTACAAACACTGGCCAATATATATTTTTTTTCCTGGCTGGAATGAACAATTTAGCCAAAAGCGTATATATTTACTTAAAAGCTCACAGCTAATGTTAAGAATACATCTTTTATTTCCACATTAGACCATGATCTAATTCAACTGTGAACTGAAAAATTATGCAAAAACTTATTACATATTTTCAATCTGTGGCTAATTATCTAGTTAGTATTTTTAAGTGGGGGTGCATTACTTACTACAAGGGTTCCTAACATATATAATTCTTCTCAAAATGTTTAAGTATGCTTTCATGAATGATTGCATTTAAAAATTCATTTCATTAAAACTTAAATTACAAAAAATTATATTAATGAACATGCACCAGCTAACTACCAGGTGCTAGATAGACACTGCGCTAAAAACTTTACATAAGTTGTCACGTTTTTAACTTTCATCATAATCCTGTAAGATAGCATTTATACTTATTTCCATAAATGAGAAAACTGAAGTTCAAATACATGAAGTAACTCACCCAAGGTCACACAATTATTAAATTACAAATCTGTGACTCAAACTCAGGTTTGATATAATTGAAAGTATGCTACAATGTATGTTTTTACATACCTATAACCACCTGCTATCTATGACTTAGCAGAGGTCAGAATTACAATAAGTATATAAGGGGTAAGATTTTTCTCTTAATAAATCACTTTCAATAATATATAAAGATGTCACTTCTCATGATATAGTTTGCATTAATAATGTCAAGCCAAATTGGTGTTCTCCGTCTTTTCACTTTTGATTTTGGTTTGGACTCAACTAGGATTGCAAAAAAAAACAAAAACAAAACAAAACAAAAAAACAATAAAAGAAAACAACAGTTAAAAACAGTTATGTTAATTCTCAATATAAACGTGATTTAAATATTTGATTCTATTAGTATGGCTATGCATAGTAGTAAAAGAAGTAGAAGTAATAATTTTTTTTTGTATTAAACACGTGAGGAGAATCTGTGTGTAGATGAAGTGTGTTTATCAGGAAGTAATCAGCTCAACTCTACTCAAATGCACAAGGATCAAAATAACTGGAATTGTGGGTTCTATACCAAATACTTACAGGCATGGAAGCCTTTACCTGCCTTCCAAAGTCATCTAAGCAAGATCTTCAGGCTTTCAAATGGGTTCATTACTCAACCTAAATTCCATTTCTCAAATGCAACTAGCTCACTGATGAACCGTTCTTCTCTACAAATGCAGAAAAGTCCTCAATATGGGCTGTTTTATTTATTAAAGGAATAGAGTAAAAGGGACAATATCTCTTCCCTTAGAATTTTTTCCTATCAGAACAGATGTTGCCTGGGTGGGTATATCCACATAGGTGTTACACAAATTTATAAACAGATTTTTTTCCAATCTAGACAGCCAATATGATTTTATTCTATTTACTACAGAAATCCAGGTTACAGTTCAAATCATAGTTTATTTTTCCATTCCTTTCTCAAACTTGTGTTTCAATGGCCACATCCTAAGTTTGTAGGTACAATCTCAAACTCTTTATTGCCCAACACTATTCTCTAGAGGTATTTGAAACCATCATGTTATTCTCAGGGCAAATATAAATACAGGTAAAGCTATAATACCATTGAACGGGGTCAATTCTTTTTGGGAAGTTTCTTACAAGTATGTATAACAGAATTTTGAACCTCAGATCAGGGAGTGTAAAAGTGAGCTTACCAGAAATAATTTACTTCATAGTTATATAAATACACTGAAAAATGACCAAGGATGGTTGACACTAAAATCCCCTATCTTTATCACCAGGCAGAACCAAGTAACTAGCATCCTCAATTAGAATAGAAATTGCTAATGGTACTTCTCAATGTCTAAATGTTCCATAAGCTCAAAAAGGATATGGTTTTCTAAGGAAAGGGAATGTTTATGCCTTACTGTAACCCACCCTGGAATGTGAGAACTCTTTTTAGATTTCCTACTATGTGCACCATGCTGTATTAATTACTGGATACGCAGTGGTGAATCATTTTGTTCCTTATCTTCCTGAGGCTCATATTCCAGTGGAGAAGAAATACATTAAACAGCTAATTAAAAAAAATTATTATTTTAATTACAAGTGGAGAAAGTACAGGAAGCTATGAAAACATAGGGAGTTGGGTCAATCTTTTGTAGGTCAGGAAGGTTTTGTGGAAATGATTCCTATAGGAATCAGAGAGGGAGAGCTTTCTATGGAGGAAGAATAGAATGGTCAGGCCTTGCAGTGGGAAGGAGGATTAGAGGAACTTAAAGACAGTTGATCTATCTGAAATGCAGAGGAAAAAGGGATATATATATATACACACACACATATATAGGATAAATAAAAGATACATATTTATATAAAGATAAAACAGATACATATATAATAAAAGATGTGTAAATTCTTAGACAAGCTGGCTTCTAAATCTGGCATGAACTGGAATCACAACATATTTAGACACTTGATAATATAATTTCTCCGGAAGTATCACTGAATCCTAAATTACATTTTAAAAGATGGCCGGAGCATAGTTCTAAGTCTTCTTAAAATTAAGAATCAAGATAGTGAAAGTGGTGCCTGTAGTTGGTAAAATGGCCAACTATGCTGTTTTATGACCGTGCGGAACAAATGGTGTTTTGGTTGGTGGCTACTGCAGTTTTCAGTTTTGAATACTAACTTTTGAATAACTAAATGACAAGTTTGGTGTTGGTTTTAACGGCTTTGCAGGTACAACATCCACTGTACGTAGCTACGATGTAAACATTGAGACACGCTGGATGTGAATGGTAGGAAAGCATTTTAGGTATCTCCAAAAGAGACGGAAACATCTACTTGATTTAAGATGTGGCTGGTTGCTTACCCTGGACCACGTACAGGGAGTAAGTTCTCCGCTTTTTCGCAAAAGCCTAGCCTTTTACAATGAAAAAAAAAAAAAACAAAAAAAAACGGAGAAGGACTTTTGGGTATTCCTCCTGATGACAAAGAGGAAGATTCAATTAAAAAAATATGATGTTCATAAAAGTCTTGAAAGTACTCTTTTCCTTTCTAAATCTGGCGATGTGATAAAAATGAAGAGTTTGAGCTGAGTAGCATCGTCATCTCCATGGGGTCTGTAATGAATTTGCACATTTTACTCCAACTACTGTATATCTAATCAGAAAAAGATGTCCCCCATCCCCTGATCTAGCGCCAAACAGTAAAAGGTGATTCCTTATGTTAACAATTTCAGCAGAATGGCTTATTAAAACCAGATTTTAGGGTATTATAAAATGCTTAGAAGCCCTTTAAAATGTCAACTAGGATCCCCAGAGACTACGTAAAATGTCAACCCAGCTCAAGCGCCTGTTTTAAGCAGAATGAATTAGCGGCATGCTGTCGGAGGCTGTTATCCAAAACAATCAGTAGAGAGGAAAACATCAAGCTTTCTTTGTACTTTTATATGAAATGGGCCACTTAGAATGATCTTGTGGATATTTGAAGATCACTTATTTATTTGAAGCTAAGACCAAATATTGAGGTCCCAAACACCTCAGTGGTTTTTTTTTCCTGGATATCTTTAATTAATACAATTCTATTGAAAAGTCCAAAATTAGACAGCACTCTTTTTTCATGTAACCTATTGTGATTTAACTATATGGTCATCCTAATATTCTTTCCTTCAAACCAGAAAGAAACTCTTGTAGCTAGCCACCTCTTTCCCATAAAGTCTTTTCCTACATCTTCTAAAGTATTTCACATCATCAAAGCTGATATTTCTCTTATACTTAGGATAAAGTTTGAATCAGTGATTAACATTTTCCAGTATTCATACACATGAATTGAATGATATAAAGACAGTTTAAATAATCTCAGTATTTAGTTCATTTTTTCATTTTGACATTTTGGGCTAATTTTGTGATAACTGATATGTTAAAATATGGAATATTTTATTCATTTCTAGAGTTTTCCCCAATGGAACAGATACATTTTTTAAAAATGGAAAATTTCATATGGAAGGTAAAATATGGTCATAAAAAGAAACAAACAGGTCAGAGATGGTAGCAGCATAAAAATATGCATTTCCTTTTGATCAGTTTAATTTTTTGAATATATATATATATACATATATATATATATCTCCATAAATATTCCCATTTTCTATATACCTAAAGCTTTACATACTCTTATCTTTTGAGATGACATTAACCTAAAGATTTCAAGATCATTTTAGATGAAAACTGAGACATAAGTTCAAGTGGTTGATGGTTTTTTGTTTGTTTGTTTTGGTCTCACTACAAATGCATGCTGTGAACTGGATGGCATCTATTACCACCCAGTAACATGAGAATTTGAGAATATGGGAGCATAAAAACACATGTATATGTTTAGTAACCACTTTTAGATGACCAGTTCCTTAATGTAAAGGATCAAAAGGAGCACTTATCTGCGTTAAGTACATGTAATTCCAAGTGCATTATGGATTTTAGTAAAGCTTTAGTAACACAGAGGAATGTCACTTATTTGTTGAAGCCCAAATTTACTGATCGAGCTAGGTATTCCTATTCTGTTTTTGTTGTTTAGCTCCTAGCAGTCAGAGAGTAAATAGTCAAAATTTGCTTAGCTCATCTGGTAGCTGGCTATCTGGAAGATGAGCGTGACGAAGATGAGGACGATGACAATAACAGTGATGATGGTGTCAAGTGAACAGCACACACAAAATGGAATCTTCGTTCCTTTTTCTGGGACTTAAACTGGTATACAGTAAGTCTCTTTATAATACTCTTACCTCTCGCCCATATTTTCTGTGTGCTTTAGTGTCTATGCATGTAAGGCAAATATGTACTTTATTATCTCTTAAGTTGAAAGCTGCAATGGTAGGGAAAGTCCCTTTTTACATGATGCTGAAAATGGGCTCAAGGCTACTAAAAGTGTAAATTAAAAACTGCACACACCACATGTTCTTGTGTCCTCTGACATTCTAAACTGATTTTCAATGATAGTACCAGAACAACCATCACCTATGCTTCTATCCCCAGCACATGAAGAATTCTGTAGTTCAAAGGAAAAGAATGAATACGGTCAATACCATTATTACGTAGTTCATACAAAAAGAACTAAGAACTTAGTACAAAAATTTCTAGATTTTAAAGAAGAAAAAATATTGCCACAGTTAATATAGAGGTACACAACTAAATTAGCTATAAAAACTGGGCCCATTTCTCAACAAACATGAAGTGCTCTGTCGTCAGAAGAAAAGGCTCAGTAATGGTGCTTCTTTTTAGAGAAGTAGATAACATGAGCTGCCTGGCCTCCAAAGCCAGTACCTTTCAACAACTGCATAAAACAGAATTGTACATTTATTCCATACATCATGTAACCATCAATAAGTTTCTTACCCAATATCTTGCTGATGTTGGAGTTGTGCATGTCAGGAAAGGCTTGAAGGATTTTCCTTCGCTCATCTTTAGCCCACACCATGAAGGCATTCATTGGACGCTTTATGTGGGGTTCATTGCTACCACGCCCTCTGGATTCTCTATAAATTCTTGACTCCGAGACTCCAGCACTTCCTAAAAATAGGGAACACTGCTTCATGTTAGTGTTAAGACTTTTGGCAATTCTCTTCTTTGCATTACTATCGAATATTTGTCTGTAAAATATCTATTCTAGTATATTAAATATGAATATAACAAGTATATCTGCTAATAGTATTTTCAGTTCTTGACACAGATGCTTGTTTATGAAGTTTCTGATTAAGCCTTGTAGTGGCAATTGTTGTATCTGCATTTTCATTCCATTTCTAATATATTTTTCCTTTTTTTTTTCTTCAATGGACTGTGGACTGTTTCACCATTTACTTTCAAAAGGACACGAGAAACCTGAATACGTGATCTTTGAGGCAAAATGGAAAGAGAACAGTTGGAGTATACCGGTAGGCATGCTGGCACTGTGTAAATATTAAATGGGTGAAGAACCTAAGAAAATTGTGAAACACTAGCACATTTGGCACAATGGACTACAAGTGAGGTTGTGTCTCTGCTACCTAAAGACGGTCAGAACACAGAGTAGTCATGCCCTTTTCCTCTCTCTGAGGTTATAGAAATAAAATGCTGCTAAATAAAACTTTGGGGTGAAAATACAATATAGATAATCTTCTGTAATGTGTTTGGCATTTCTTTGCAATTTTGTGCTGATAAATGCATGAAAGATGCTGATGCATCCATGATAGCCTGCTCCCCAGAAGATATTTGAAAATGGTAGGGAAAAAACAATGAACAGGTACACAACTGTGGTTTCTTAAGAAGTCTACAGCCACATATTTAAGGTGAAAAAAAAATTCATTCCCCTGAATTTTCTCCCTAACATCTAAACTTATCCGGAGACCCCCTGAAAGTTCCCTTCAAGACTTATGACAATAGAACACGACTGAGTCTGGGTAGAAACTTTGGGAGCTGCATTCATTCCTCCAGGCTTTGCATGACTTTATAGAATAGTTTCACCAGACTAAACAGCTTCCAGAGATACTTGAGTTTAGGCAAAGAAAATCAGGAGAAGCATAAGAAAACACAGAACTGTGATACTAAGTATTACAGGGTTATCTTTAGAAAATATGGAAGAGATGTATTTTGGTAGCATATAAAATGTTTAAATAATTTGGGGATTTCTAGAGCTTGTATCATTAATCAAAGCACTGCTTTTTTCTTCTTTCTTCATACTCCTCTTCCTTTCTTTTCTCAATTAGAAGGAATAGGAATCAACCAGAATTACCCAGGCTTGAAGACCTCTATAGCAGCAAACAAAAACACAGCATACCTGTTGGTGGAGTTTCTCATTATTTCTCATTCATAGTATGCTCTTTGGTCTGATGAAGATTGGAAAATATTTTGCATACACAAGCATGACTGAATTTAACAAATAACAGCAACAAAATTGTTGATGTTTTAATGCTGATTACTATGCTTATATTTTATCATGCTAGTACAACTTAAAATTTATGAAATGTCTTATTACCAGTCATTGTCTTTTTTATTGACATAAATGAGTGCTAATATATGGCAACATCTTCCTAAAATGGGTTTGTAACTAGCAAATGATCATTTGCACATCTGCTTTTTCTTGTTCTTACACCTTACAGCAACATAAGCAATAAAATGAACATAGTGTAACTTCATCACAGCTAAACAAGCTCTTTATATGTACTTAGGCTAGGTTTATCTTAACCAAGTGATGTGGAAAATAGAAGGAAATGATTGGATCCAACAGGCTAGGACAACACTGACTTTTGTTGGATATCCAATTGAACAAGATTCGTTTTGATAAAATTATCTGGCTACCTGGTCAAGTTTGGCTACTTTTGTAGCTGGTGCAGAACTGGACTTAAAGGCAGAATTGGGGACCAAGGTACAGAGGAGACAACTAAGTATGTTGGGGAATTCAAGGCAACCCCCTCTGTCCTAAAGTATGCTTCCTAATGGTTTGCTCTGGTGCAGACTTTTCTACATGCAGGGAACTTCCTCTTCAATAGTAACACATTTGAGGACAGTGCTCTTAAAATGTGTGTTTGGTACTTGACAGTGGAGAGAGGTTCCTA